>NC_091982.1:78103945-78326547 GCF_044704955.1 Pristiophorus japonicus | reverse complement strand
GGGAGAAGGGGAGGAAGGGAGAAGGGGGAGGAAGGAAGGGAGAAGGGGGGAGGAAGGAAGGGAGAGGGGGGAGGAAGGAAGGGAGAGGGGGGAGGAAGGAAGGGAGAGGGGGAGGAAGGAGGAAGGGAGAAGGGGGAGGAAGGGAGAAGGGGAGGAGGGGAGGAGGGGAGGAGGGGAGGAGGGGAGGAGGGGGGGAGGAGGGGGGGAGGAGGAAGGATAAGGAGGGGAGGAAGGATAAGGAGGGGGAGAAGGAGAGGGGGGGAGAAGGAGGGGGGCGGGGGGGAGAGAAGGAGGGGGGGGAGAGAAGGAGAGGGGGGGGAGAAGGAGAGGGGGGGGGAGAAGGAGAGGGGGGGGGGAAGAAGGAGAGGGGGGGAAGAAGGAGAGGGGGGGAAGAAGGAGAGGGGGGGAAGAAGGAGAGGGGGGGGAAGAAGGAGAGGGGGGGGAGAAGGAGAGGGGGGGAGAAGGAGAGGGGGGGGGAGAAGGAGAGGGGGGGGAGAAGGAGAGGGGGGGGAGAAGGAGAGGGGGGGGGAGAAGGAGAGGGGGGGAGAAGGAAAGGGGGGGGAGAAGGAAAGGGGGGGGGAGAAGGAAAGGGGGGGGGAGAAGGAAAGGGGGGGAGAAGGAAAGGGGGGGAGAAGGGGGGGGAGAAGGAAAGGGGGGGGGAGAAGGAAAGGGGGGGGAGAAGGAAAGGGGGGTGGGGGGGAGAAGGAGAGGGGGGGAGAATGAGGGGGGGGGGGAGAAGGAGGGAAGGAGAAGGGAGGGAGGGAAGGAGAAGAGGAGGGAGGGAGGGAAGGAGAAGAGGAGGGAGGGAGGGAAGGAGAAGAGGAGGGAGGGAGGGAAGGAGAGGAGGGAGAGAAGGAGAGAAGGAGGCTGAACGGCCGGGCCAAGACTTTGGGCTGGATTTACAGGTAGGTGGCGTCGGTTCTCGGGGGGGGAGTCGCGGAGGTGGGAGAGAAGAGTCGCGGAGGTTGGATGGGGGGGGGGGAGGGAGGAGAGTCGCGGAGGGGGGGGGGGGCGGGTCGGGGAAGCGGGAGTCAAGTCGGGACGGGTGGGAGGTGAGCCTTATCCACGCAGCCCCAGTGAGGCCATTCAGCCAGAGCTAGTGGCTGCGTGCTTCGGGCCCCTCGAGCTACTGCACATGCGCACCCACTGTAGCGCGCATGTGCAGAGATCCCGGCATTGTTTTCAGCGCAGGGACCTGGCTCCGCTCCCCACAGCTCGTGCTGCGCCGCGCCCGGCCCCAGAGGACCTGCACGGAGTCGGAGAATAGGTGAGTTTTTTTTTTAGGCGCACTTTGTGGCTCGAAAAACGGGCGTCCAGGTCCGGGCTGCGCCGATTTAGGCGCGGCCCGAACTTGGGCCCTCAGTGTTGCCACAAAACATCCCAAGAGAATGTTGCTATTAGTCTTGCATATTTCTGACCCCGAGCAATCTGTGCAAGTTGGCAGGGACAAGAAACACAAAATAAATTACCTGTGACTGTAGGGTTAAAGCTTTGTATATTTTACAATGTCTTCTTGGAGTATTTGCAGTAAAACTTCAAGAAGCAGTTATTTCCTTAATTGACTCTTAACAATATGAAACAGAAAAGGATATTGATTTAGATTTTTTTTAAATCATTACTCTGCCTGAGATATACAATGATATTTTGGGTGATTCCTAAAGGAAAAAATGGTTTGCTAGTAAATTACTTTGAAACCATGGAAAATCAAAATTGCTTGTGACATTTGTTACTATGGGCCCAAATTTCCCCAGCTGCTTAGAGCGGCGTAGTTCGGGGTGGATGCCAACTTTTTGGGGGCAAAAAAAGCGCCAAAAATGTACCTGTTAATTTGACCGCTCCCTCATCATCCGGATCCATCGACATGGGGCTGCAGAGCCTGCGGGGCGGGGCGGGGGGCGCGGAGCTTCGGCCGCGCTGCAGGGGGGCGGGGCTTAGGCCCAGCGTCTTGTGGAGTGCCGACACGGGACGCATGTCTGCTTGAATGGCAGGCGCAATGGGTGTTTCAGCATGCGCGCATGCGCAGTGCAACAGGAAGCTTGCCAATCAGCCAATTAAAGGGAGAGCATCCTCAGTATCATTGGTAATGGACCATATATAAAGGTAAGGTTTAAATATTAATTTGCGTGTGGCTGAGGGAGTGGAAAGGAGTGCTGGATAGGTGGAAGAAAGGTGAGAAGTGTGATTTTTGAACATTACCCGAGTGTGAGTCCAATACACGAATGGCGCAAGAGCGTGCAAGATGAACAAAGAATTTCCTCCATGAGGAAGTGGAGAAACTAGTGACTGCCATTGAGGAGAAATGGCTGGAGCTGGATATCAGCAAGAGTGGTCCGTCAAATGTTTCACCCAAGGAAATGAGAAGAAGATGGAACCGAGTTGCAGAAGAATATTCCGCAGGGGTCAATACCGCAAGATCTGGAAGCCAGTGCAAGAAATGGCAGGACATTGGTCAAGTAGTGAGTGTAAGTAATATCTTCATCTTTAAATTGAATTGCAATTGAAAATGTGACCATCTGTATGTGTCCCACCCATCAGAAGTGCACCATGTCTGAAAATTAATATTTTCATCTTTGCAGAAGAAATTGGCCCACAACAAAAGGGAAAGACTTGGAACAGGGGGAGGTCCGTCAAATCTGCACCAACTGTCACCCCTGGAACAGAGGGTTGCTGCCTTGCTGAGTCGCACCGGCAGAAAAAGAATCAGCTCTGCACAAGCTGGACCCACACGCGAGGGTGAGGGCGAGTCATTAAAATGCATCGTCGCCCTTCAAATCAACCTGCTGATTGGCCTGCTATGCGTTAGACTACTCATGCCACCCATCCTGCCCCCTCCTGTGCTGCTAACCATTTGACTGTTTTGTTGTATTTTGCAGAAGACGACGACACTCCTCAACATCCTGAAGATCCACCAGAGGATCCAAATGCGTGCGCTCCAGACCAAGGCGGGTGGGAGGAGGATGGGTCCATGGAAATGTGTGCACGGGAGAATGCTGACTGCGATATGGATCAGTCCATAGTACAGGGCATCACACTGCCAGAAACTTCCATGAGCTCCTCGGCAACATTCCAAGATTCCACATCTTCCGAGGTCGCGGGTCCCAGTGGCGGTCGTGAATTGCATCTTGGGACACCCAGTCCCCCACCGTCCCAGCCTGCGCTTCACACTGGAGGGGTGCCACTAGGCAGATCCACGGCGAGAGAAAGAAGCCGACCAGTCTCTTCTGAGATGCAGCCCTCAGCAGAAGTAAATCAGGTTCTGCCATTGGGTGAGACCACCAATGCCCTCACAAGATCACTCGTGGCGGCAGTCAGTGGGGTGCAATGAGGTAACGACACTGCCGGGTGAAATCTCAGCACTGAGACGGGAAGTGAGGGTGGGCATTTCAGAGGGTGTGCAAACGATGGCAGATGCCATGAGGGAGCTAGCTTCTGCAATAAGGGCACAAAGGCCGGATACTCAAATGCCACTCCCACTTCAATCCACGCACCAGCCACCGGTGAGACCCAAGCCAGGCCCCCAATCCCCCCATACCACCATCACCGACCCCATGAGGAAGTGCACTTTCCCCGAGATGTGGGTGAGGGATGGGCACAGCCTTTATTTGCTGTTGTTGTTGTTGTCATTGAAGAGCATTGTAAAATATCCAATAAAAGATATTGTGCATTAAAACTGAATCATGCTCCAGGAGGACCACGCAACATTTAGGGACAACTGTAAAAGTAAAAATCCCTCACCCCAACAGTCATGCGTGCCTGCCGCCCCTAGCCCTGGCGGGAGGGCTAGCTAGTGCATTCTGCAGTCAGCAAGGTAGGACTGCTCTATTTTCAGTAGCTGATTTATCTTTAATTTATTTTTGATGATGTTGTGCAGCTGTTCTGCTGAAAATGTTGTGATGTTGTGCACGTCCTTAGTGCTTTAGAATCCTCCAACTCACCTCCCTCCCCCCACCCCTTCCCATCTCTGGCTAACTGCACTGATTTCTTAAATGTAGGTAAGGTTTTTCTGTGCCTACAAAAGCCAAACGATTTTATAGAACTCCTTTTGAAAGCAGATGAAGAGTAAACTTGAATGTAAATCAAACAAGAATTTAGGATCACATAATCAATCAGTCAAAAAATAAATAAATAAGCAACTAAAAAAAACAGAAGTCTAGCACTAGCAGCTGGGTACTGTTGCACAAATGGACAGTCCGGCTGGTGGGTGGGAGGAAACTGCAGCCTTGGACCCTTGGGTTTGGTCCCCAATACTGGGAAGGAAGCATCAGCCTTGGTTGGCAATTCGAAAGACTGGGGGGTTGCCGTCGATTGGGAGATCTGGGGGGTGGGGGGAAGCTACCGGTTGGACGGGGAGGCAGGGCCATGCCGGGTTCTTTGACCGATTTTGGTCTCCGACGCACCTCCTCTGGCTGTCGGGTAGGTAGGCCTGCGGCCACAGCTGCCATCCGCTATCGGGAGGGGAGCAGACATCGGGAAGGGTGGGGGAGGTATGTCCAATCGTGGGAGGAGTCGGCTGAGTACGGGGGTCTGATCACAGGTGGTTTACAGGTAAGGCGGCCATAGAAGGCCCCCCACCAGTCTCTGCCCTATTCCACCCCAGCACCATGGCTGTCACTGGCATCTTCCTATTAATTCGTTTACACCGCTTTTACAAGACAATCAACTAATCTTAACAACATGCCTCTGCCTGGGTGCCTTAACTACCCTATTTACTGCCGCATGTGCACTCACCCAAAACAACATTAAAAAAAATCGTCGCCTTCTCAACATCAAGCCAACTGGGCCTAATAATAGTTACAATCGGACTAAATCAGCCCCAACTTGCGTTTCTTATTATTTGTTCCCACGCTTTCTTTAAGGCAATACTTTTTCTTTTCTTGGGCTCAATTATCCACAGCTTAAGTGATGAACAAGACATTCGAAAAATGGGTGGATTACATAAACTCCTGCCATTTACCTCATCCTCTTTAACCATCGGAAGTCTGGCCCTTACGGGCATGCCTTTCTGTCTGGATTTTTTTCAAAAGACGCCATGATTGAGTCTATAAACACATCCCACTTAAACACCTGAGCCCTGATCTTAACCGTTATTGCAACCGTGTGGCTGGATAAGGCAGTGGGCTGCCGATGAGGGAGCCTATTCGGCCAGGGCTAGGGGCGGTGTGCTTCGAGCCCTCCCATACAGCCTGCAGAGATTGTGGGGGCGAGGAGCTACTGCACATGTGCGCACACTCTAGCGCGCATGTGCCGAGGTCCCAGCACAGTTTTCAGCGCCGGGACCTGGCTCCGCCCCCCCCATTGGATGTGGTGCGCTACGCCAAGGCCGAAGACATCCTGAGGAGCAGGGAGAATTCCTCAGTAAGTTTTAGGCGCGATTTTTCTTCTACAAAGTCGGCGCACCTTCTAAGCGGGGATGAGGGGGAGCGCAAACTTGGGCCCAAAACGTCTTTTAAAGATTTTTTTTTTTTTTAATTAAATTCAGAATAAATGTGCACAAATGTACTGCATCTGACGTGGGTTTCCTCTTGCTATTTTCCATATATTGGAAATTATGGCAGAAGCTCCAAGGAAATTCTCAGCGCACATAATGCAGAACTAATGATAACTTTAAACATGAGTGGAAACAATTTACCTTCGCTTTTTCAATTTATTCTTGGGATGTGGGTGCCAATGGCAAGGCCGGCATTTATTGCAACTCCCTAGTTGCCCTGAAAAGGTGGGGTTGGGCTTCTTCTTGAACCGCTATTAGTAGCTTGCTGGGCCACTTCAGAGGGCCATTGAGTCAACCACTTTGGAGTGATATTGGAGTCACATTTAGGCCAGACCTGGCAGGTTTCCTTCTCAAAAAGGACAGTGGGTTTTTACAACAATGCGACAGCTTCATGGTCACTTTTACTGATTACAGCTTTCTATTTCCAGATTTTATTTTAAAACTGAATTCAAGTTCTCAATTTTGGTGGGATTACTAACCATTATCCTGCAACGATCTGATGGGGTTTATTACACAAATTGCAATAATTTTAAAGTCATATACATCCTCATAGTTAATTGACAGATTGACAATAATTGACTATATAAACCGATTGTTTGGTAATGAAAGTGCTCTATATTCAGTATTAGACTAAACTGGCCACCCTGTGCATTGCCATTCAGTGTAATGCACTGCCGAGACTAGAGGTGTAGGTGGTTAGTTCTACCTGTAATCAATTTCAGGCATCTCCAAAGTTCATGCATTTTTTTTGTCATATTGCAGCAATTTATGCAATCAGTTGTTGTGGGCCTCTGATATTAATATTTTTTTTATAAAAGACTAATGGCCTACCTTAAGGGATTAAGGAAATGGTAAAATTGGACATTCTGAGCATATTATTTGCTTTTGGATGACATGTTAAACCAAAGCTGTGCTTACCAGCTCAAGTGAATGGTACTATTCGAAGAAGAGTGGAAGTTCTTTTGATGTCCTGGCCAGTAAAAAAACCCCCTCAATTACCACCAAAAACAGATCATAGGGCCATTCATTCACTTTCTATTTATGTGACCTTGTTGTGTGCAAATTGGCTACTACACTCACCTGGATAAGTGACTTCAGTTCAAAAATAATCAATTCGTTGTGAAGCATGTTCGCAAGTTCTGAGGATACGATAAGGCATATAAAATGCAAGTTTTTTTTCTCCCCTTGCATAACCTTTGCCACAGATTTAAAGCAAAACAACATTACACCTTGAGACAATTTGATGATCCGCACATTTTCTGTAGGATTTGAGAAAAAACAAGAATTGCCAGTCTCGCTGTCCCTACCTGCAGCTATATTATTCCGTCTCCTTTTCTTGATTGGTTCGTTGCAACGGTCAATGGAACATTCTGTCATCAGTGGGCCATCTGCATTATTAAACTGCAGTGGTTCGTTGTTGTTTGGAGGGTCAAAGGGCAACTGGTTAAGCCCTGTAAAAGTCAGAGAATAAGGATAGCACATTAGTCTGTGTTCAAGGAGAGACAATCTATGTATTAGTGCATCAGGCAACATACGTATAGAAGCATACAGCACAGAAGGACACAATTAAGCCCATCGTGCCTGTGTCAGCTCTTTGAAAGAGCTATCCAATTAGTCCCACTTAGTTTGATATGGAGTTCAAAAAGGAAAGACTGAACAGATTCAGCTTCTTTATGTCTTCCTGTTTAGACAGATTATTGAGATCTTATGTATTTTTCATAAAAAAGAAAATTGAATGCATGAAATTTTAAATGGAGGACACCACTTTTTTCTCCATGGCTATTTTGTCAATATATTCAGAAAATACATACAATCCTGCTGAAATATCCACATCATGCAAATTCTTCATAACTTTCTCAATTCAGCTGTAATGTTAGAATTCAAGAAAGCTTCAGTGTCTGTGGTAACCATATTTATGGACAATGTCTTTATTTGGCATATTAAGAATCAAATAATTTAAAGGAACCAGAAGCAGTTTTTTGGGGTATTTTAATTATTAATTGTCCATCTGTAAAAAAAAAAACACCCTTGGAAAATGTCTTGTTAATGAGTCAAATTTCGTAAATAGTAAAACACTGATTGGATTAGAATTAAAATGCTAAAAATTTTACAACACAAGCAAATCTTCAAAAGAAACTAAATACATCATGATACACTAATACCACACAGGGCTGTGCATATTTCTTGCACCCATAGAACTAAAATCCCACGATATTGTAGCCTTGCTACAATGAACTAGTTAGTAAACATCAAGTACATACTTTATAGCTAGGTGATCGTTTTACTTAATTACTATAATTGACAACTGTGTTGCAGTCATACACAGATAATGTTCCAATCACGGCACTGCAGGTAAAAAAACCTTTGAATTGTCTAAGAGACAGCTAGATTCGACAATGGGGAGGCAGGGACTGTAGGTTTATTTCTGGATGGATGACTACAATGAGCTTCCTCATTCATATTTATCTTGTGTCCTGGAACACCGTTCTTTTACAAAAGTAAGTCACGTTCAGGGTTTCAGGTTTCCTCATGCTGCTGCATCACAGACTCAGTCTAAGGCAGGCCTTCTGTTCCCTTTCTCTTGTCGGAAACAGACATGTCATGTTGCCTCTCACAATATTTATTTTGCTTTCATTTAGATCTTCAATTTTAAAACAATCATATGCTGAGTAGGAAGTTTTTTTCCTCTTCAACTACTTACCTTATGAATGAGAAAGGTTTACAAATATCAATATCATCCCCATATAGCTAAAAATAAGCAGCTTCAATATTAGGCTATTTTATCCCTGCTATCAAGAAAGAAAATAAGAGATTCCAATAAGCTGACCGTTGATATGTGCACAAAACAAGTAGGAAGATTATCAAACTACCCATTGACGGCAGCTCATGTTTCAGCAATGATTTCTAAAAATTAGTGCATGTGCATTTTGTTATTATTAGCAAAGACTATAATTCAAATAGAAACAACGATATTTTCAGAAAACAGTATTTGCAAATAGTCCCTCAAACCAAAGAAAATTGAATAAAGTGGAATGAATACAACACAAACTTCATCCCTCAAATGTTCACTCAATTTCTCAGTATCGTACTCTATCAACGCAGTATCCGCATTGGTGCGGTTAATGTTTTTCAGGGGCAATAATCAAATGGCACTGAGAAGGTAAAAGAGAATTTACATCCAACTATAATACTGTACTAGAGACTGCTTTTTATTTAGTTTCAAGGGGCCCAAATTTGGCCAGGGGTTGCTCCGTTTTTTTTTTTGAGTATCTTAAAAATCGCAATTCTGCACATTTAATTTGCGCCAGTGTAAGTGAGTTGGTTAGGATTTTTTTTAATTTAGTTTTTTTCCAAAAGGGGGCGTTACCAGCCACCCACGCCTGTTTTGGCCAGTTAAGCTAGTTCGGATTAAGAAATCAGCGCAGGTAAGTACATTTAAAGCACCAAGCACTAAACAAAGCACAAAATGTAATAAACAATTAATGAACAAATAAAAAAAGAAGAAACACTGCACTAAAGCACCAACACTTACAAAACATTAAACAAAGCACAAAAAGTAATAAGCAATGAATTAACAAATTTAAAAAAAAGAACCCTGCACCTAAAGCACCAAGACCAAAGTAATAAGCAATCAATAACAAATAAAAAGGTCGGCAAATCAGCAAGGCCCCCCGAGGTCGGCGAGTCGGGACCCAGAGGTCAGTGAGCTACGTGTGCAGCTTTCACTCGCTGCTCCGCCAGCTCCGAACAGCCTCAATCCCAGGGGATGCCGCGCCGCTCCGCTGCCAGCCAGCCAACACTCCGAGCCCTGCATTATTGGTGAGGAGTAATCACCTGGAGAAGTCCTTGAGGATTTAGCTATCAACAGTTCTTTCTCACTGTGTAGATCTGCTCCCAGTGATATACTCTCAACCTCCTACTGACTGCAACTCAACTTGCATGCATGTGCAGTTGAAACTCAGAGAAAGCTCAGAATGTCTTTAGTGAACTTAAACTGGGGTCTCAAGAGATCTCGTGCAACCCAGAAAGCAAAATGAAAAATTGATCACATAATCAATCAACAAATAAATAAATAAAAAATAGAAGTCCTACCTTCAGCGGGCCGCCGATGAGGGAGCTCATTCGGCCAGGGATAGGGACAGCGCGCTTTGGGCCCCTCCCACACAGCCCGCAGAGCGCACGCAGAGATTCTGGGGGCAAGGAGCTACTGCTACTGTTTTCAGCGCTGGGACCTGGTTCCATCCCCGAATCCAGTGGCCACGCTACGCCACCATCGCGGAGAGACTTGGGAGCGGCCAAACTCGGCTTGAAAATTTTTGCCGCCCTAATCGGCGTACAAAAGCTGCACACCTCTGGTGAGTGTGCCAGAAATCTCTACTGGTCAAATGTGGGTCCGACAGTTCAATTCTGAAATTAAGTAGACTTTTAGGAAGTACTCAACTACATGTAATGCAAACAAACCCTCTTAAAATTCTTAATGGAGTATTCAAAGATAAAGTCTTCCTCAAATGTCTATTAAAAAACACAGCTCCATTGCAAAATGTTCATTTAGCACTCAGCATTTAATTGTATTTGCATTACTGTGGAGAACGAGGCAAGGCATCTTAGCTGAATGCCATCTCCTTCCTTACTACATTAGTCGGCTTTCTGCATGCACTGTGCATGGAATGTTATTGACAGAAGGCACAGACTAGGGTCATTTGGAAACTATTTTACAATATACTTTAAAAAAAAGTAGAGTATTTCAATAGCAATTTAACCAATTTCCAAATTTCATTGAGAATATATATTTTTTTTAAATACATGCAACTTTGGTGATATGGATTCCAGTCCAATCTCTAAAGTGATTTCCCTTTGATGCACATTTTTACATATAATTACATTGGAATTTACAGCACAGAAACAGGCCATTATGCCCAAGTAGTTTAATAGACTCTAGATTTTGTCTGAAGGTTTTTTTTAAAATAACACTTGGCTGTAGTGAAATAGACTGTATGCTCTATTAGGTCATAAGTTTCATAGGAAGGTAAAAGCAGCATATCTCCTGACACTTTCCCTTTTAATTCAAACGAAATGCTGTTGAAAATAACTTTTCTCCAGTAATGACTAAAGTGCCTGTCGGCATTAAAAGAAAACAAACTATTTTTACGATATTATTTCCAAACATCATCAGAGTTCAATTAATAAAGCTACTTCATTATACCAGCACTGAGATCCAATTTAATTTTAATCTTTGGAGATATAATTTACCCTCTCTTATGTCATTGCAACTGTATGAACATAAACAGCTTTCGGCAACTTCAAATCGGAATTCACAGGTTTCATTCACTTTTCATGTTGCGCATGGAATCCAACTAAAAACTTATGGCTAAACTGATTTGTTCTGGAAAATGTGTTCGTAACACTGACTGAGCACAGGTCCCTCTCAACCAGAGTATTCTCTTCCAGGAACATTTTAACAAATACACCGGAGCCAAAATTCCAAGTTTTGGCACAAAACACCAGAAAATGGGGCAGAACTAGTTTGTGCCTAGATTTTGAAATTTTCGAATAGGCGAGGCAGTGTGCAGATCTTCCACCCGCTCACCACCTGCAGCCGCCATCACCCCACCTCCCCCCCCAACCAATGACCAATGCCAGGGATCACGACTGGAGAGGTCCTAGGCACCACGGGAATTCTGCCCTTAGGCCTCAGTGTAACTCATTTCAGTTGAGAGCTGGTGCGAACCTTGCTGGGACATCAGGAAAGACTCCAGATCTTGCCAGAAATAAGGTAATTTATCTTGGAGGGGATTCTGCTGGAGAAATGACTTCCATTTAAGCCAAAAATCTTTCCATGCTTGTTTCGCTTAGCCCCGAGAAGGGTCTCAGGGATGACCGAGTGGAGCAGCTAGCTACCATTCCGTCTTCGGAAAAGTGGATCAGGGAGGGCTTCTCTAATTTGTCATTACAGGTGCCAGCTGCCACCCCGAATATGCTAATAACGCCATCGCTGCAATTTGAAGCAGGGTCGGTGCCCTTCAATTTGGGCGGCCATGGGTTCTGCTCCGCCTCCAATCTGTCTGTTGAAATTTCAACCCCACTGTCCCAAATAGCAAGGTGGAACAACTTGCTGCATGGTTTATAAAAAAAAGCCACCAGAAAATACAAAGTTTGGATAAGGTGGTATTAAAAAGGAATATCAGTGTAGAGGATTTTTTTTTTATATTTAAACTTCTTGCCACTTTACTTCATATAGATGAGAAAATAGCAGATTTTTTATTTAGTTTTCCAAATATCACATCACTCCCTGACTAGTTATCAGGACTTTGTCAATGCAGCTCATGATCCATTTGCTAGCAGATTCATAAAACATTACCCAGGGTGAAGCAACCAACTATTTTTTCCTCCTTCTCTGCTGGAGATCATTGGCCTTCTGATCACTTCCTGCCCAAGACTGCAAAAGTGGGAACTCATTAGTGGGGAAGTGGGGAAGGGTCACATTTCCCAGTGGCACATTGAAATAAATTCACCGAAATATTTTTGTAAAGGCATAATGTTCTATGTGTTGGGGCCTTTTAACATCTTTTCATCATGTTTATGCAAGAATCTGGCAATACAATAAGATTAATTTATTTGCGCTTTTATCTCCCAACGACTATTTGGGGGTCTATAGTACACACTCAGCAGTGTGATCACCCCTTTTTTGTTCTTCAATTCAACCCATATATCCTCATTTGATGATCCTTCCAACATATCATCCCTCCTCACAGCTGTAATTGTTTCTCTAATCAATACTACGATCCCCCCTCCCCCCTCCATCCGAAAACCTTGTAACCAGGAATGTTGAGCTGCAATACCGACCCTTCTTTCAGCCATGTCTCATTAATAGCTATATCATACTCCCAAGTATCTATCTGTGCTGTCATCTCATCTGCCTTCTTCCCCATACTCCTTGCATTGAAGTACAGGTTAGACCTCTGTGGTCCAGCACCCTCAGGACCTGACTGGTGCGGAAACAGCGAATTTTCCGAACCACGGGAGGTCACAAACCGAGTGAGGTGAGTGAGGGGAGTGTGAGCGTGTGCGCGGCTGGCAGCCTGTGAGTAGCTCCCTCAGCAACTGCGCGCACACTCACGGACTGGCAGCCGCTCCAGCCTCCTTTCTTGGCAATCAGAACTGGACATAGTACTGAGGTACGGCCTGACCAAAACACTGAACAGTTTGATCACAGCTTCCTGACTTATATTGTACTATTTTAGGCATATAGGACGCAAGTTTCCACACGATTTGCGCCTGATTTTTAGGAGCAACTGGTGGAGAACGGACTATCTTAGAATTCGCAATTCTCCACATTTTTTTTTCTGCAGTTCTAGTCAGGTAGAACAGTTCTACTTTGGAACAGAATTTTTTCTTCAAAAGGGGGCGTGTCCGGCTACTGATGCCTGATTTGAAAGTTTCCACAGTGAAAATGTACTCCAAACTAAAGTAGAATGGAGCAAGTGAAGATTTTTGTAGAACTGAAAAAACCTGTTCTACACATTAAAAAATCAGGCGCAGGTTACAAATCAGGCGTCCAGAACGAGGTGGGGGGGGGAAGGGAACTCATTAAATTCTACAATAAATCCTTATTTATACTTATACAAATATTATACAAATAAATCCAACCTGAATAAACATTTATAAGCAAGGAAAAGATTAAATAAACCATCTTCCTACCTGTGTGAAAGTGCTTCAGCCAGGAAGAATGGTGCAGCAAGCCTCACAAAACGAGGGAGCCGACCGAACGCGGGCAGGAGGGGGGAGGAGGGAGGGAAGCCTACCGAACGCGGGGGGGGGGGGGGGGGGGGGGAGGGGGGAAGAGGGAAGGGAGCCGACGAATGTGGGGGTGGGAGGGAGCCGACGAACGCGAGCCGACCGAACGCGGGCGGGAGGGAGCCTACCGAACGCGGGGGGGGGGGGGAGCCGACCGAACGCGGGGGGGGGGGGGGGGAGGGAGCCGACCGAACGCGGGGGGGGGGGGGGAATGGAGCCGTTCCAGACGGCTGGCGGGAAAGAGAGAAGGCTGCAGGAAGCCTCAGAAATTGAGGAGCCATTTCCCGACGGCAAAAGGCGGAGGTCGTCGGGAAACGGCTGCCTCAACTTTGAGGCTTCCTGCAGCCTTCTCACTGCTACAAGAAGCCTCTGTGCTGATGGCAATGTACTTTTATTAAAAAATTTTTAAAAACTAAACAGCTACAAAGAACTACAAAAATGGCCGAGTGCCAATGTTTTTTTCACACTGAGCATGCGCGAACGCTCCAACGCGCACGTGCAGCGTTGCCGGCAGGAAAAAAAATAATTTAAATAGTACCCGCCCCCTCCCACTTACAAAATCGGCGCGAGTGTAGGCTCTGCCCTCCTGCACGCCGCGCCAGGCAAACAAGGAGCTGCAGAACGCTCCAGAATCGCGATTTTTTTTTTTAGGCGCCGTTTTAGGCGCGAAAAACGGGCGCCTAGCTCGGAGGGGCGCCCGTTTTTTTTCTTGTGGAAACTTGGGCCCATAGTTACAAAATTCTATAGGCTTTGTTGATTGCTGCTCTGCATTGATTGGACATATTGAGCTTTGAGTCTGACTCCGAGGGCTAAAAGTTCAGTGTAGCCCAGTTTGAGGTGGTGACCTGGTCGCTAACTTTAGCGCCGGGCGATGTTTACCGCCTCCAACCGGGTTAATCATTTTTAGCGCCCCAAGAGGGAAGTGGGGCGCTAAGGGAATCCTCATTGGACAAACCCCGATTCCTAGGGCGCTATCGCAGGAGTGCTGTTGAAGTTCTGCCGCTAGGAAACTGGCATCCTAACGCCTAAAGGGAGGTCAGCTGGACCACTTGAAAAGTTAAAGAAATGCCAACAGTGACCAGCATCTAGGAGAGATGCATTAATGAAGAAATAAATCATTTTAACTGCCTACCTGCTCCCCCTCGGACATATCGCCCCTGCAGCTTCTCAGTGATGCGTGCTTTCCCTGCCGGAAGAAGCGTCAGGCGCTATAGCAGGAGAAAGCAGTCAAGTTCGTGACTGCGGCACTACGGGGATGTTGCACATTCAGACATCACCAAGTTGGTGGTGCTAGAGTGCACAGCGCTAACTTTGGTGTCATCGGTAGGCCTGCATTGAAGGTCGCGGGAGACGCTGCCAGCACGCCGCTCAGTCGGTAAAAGTTTAGCGACCTGTTAGCGTCCCTCTTGGGCGCTCAGCAACCGAATTTGTCGCCCTAATCTTTTCAACTGCATCTTAAGCTGGTTCACTGTCATTCAAGGAATACGCAAGTGCCTATTTTCTCTCCCTATTTGCAGTACATTACACTTGTAAACCAAAGCGATCCAGCCATGCCAGCAGCAGTCACGTAGGTAAAGTGCAGAAAAGGTAAGTGCGAGTGTCTAATCTTTAATTTTTTTTTGCGATTTGTGTTGTGGTGGTGTGGGCAATGTTTTTGGGATGGTATTTTTGGGATGGTTTTTTTGGTACCCCCCCGCCGCCTCTCTCGGTGCGCTCCCGGCCCCACACTTTAGTTGCCGAGGTTCCCATTTTTGCACTGCAAAAGTAGTACAACACTTCCCTTCGCACTGCGCCCCTGGTGCAGAGCCCAGATGGCAAAAGATTCTCCCCACAGCGCAGACTTTTCCCGGCAGGTAACGTTCCCGCCCCGCCTCCGTTTTTTTTTTTGAATTCGTAGCCAATCGTTCCAATTCTTTGTCAAATCACAAACGCCAGAGGTCACCTTGCACACGCCAAGGATCACTCTGCGCCAATGCTCTTAGCCAAAAGGCCTAGAGCCACTGCACCGTTCCTGGAAGTACTGCAATACCAGGTTCGTGCCATGGAGGTGGATGGGTCAGGTCCCCCACACACCTCCGTGGAGGTGGATGGGTCAAGCCACCCCCCACCCACCTCCTGTTTCCAAAAAAGCAAGCATATACCTTCCTGATCCAGGGAGAACCACCCGGAGGTCATGGTGGCTACTCCCCTGTCAGGTCAGTTACGCATGATCTTAGCCAAAAGGCCCCGCCTCCGTTTACGCCCCGAAAAAAGCAAAACCAAAAATCCAGCCCAAGGTGCTGATCCTTGAGCTTCATTAGAACAATGTAGGAGGCCAAGGACAGACAGGTCAGAGTGGGAGTGGGCGGATAATTAAAATGACAGGCAACCAGCTCAGGGTCACACCTGTAGACTGAACGGAGCTGTTCAGCAAAGTGATCACCTAATCTGCGTTTGGTCTCTTAATATAGAGGAGATTGCATTGTGAGCAGCGAATATAGTATGTTAAATTAAAAGGAGTACAAGAAAATCACTTTCACCTGGAAGGAGTGTTTAGGGCCCAGGACAGTGGGAAGGGAGGTAGAAGGTAAGGTGTTGCCACTCCTGCACTTGCAGGGGAAGTTGGTGTGGGAAGGGGAGTGGATGTTTGGGGGTGATGGAAGAGTGAACCAGGGTGCTGTGGAGGGAATGGTCCCTTCGGAATGCTGAAAGAGGAGGGGAAGGGACTAAGTGCTTGGTTTGTATTGCCAATTTATATTGCTACCGTTGGTCCCAGTGAACTGTTTCAGTAAAAGCTGAAGTTCCAAAATGTAAAGGTAAAATTGTCCCATAAGTTCTTGCATTTTAAAATAATTTTACTGAACTCCTTTTTGGTTTCCCTAAAGCATTCCCCAACAAGGATAAGCAGCCAACTAACTTCCTCTTAGGTGCCTGCCAATGCTTCACTTTGAGCCAGCCACTGGGGAAAAACAAATATCCACTGTTAAATTTTCTGTCTCAGTTAGGAAATCCTAACTGGTGAAACCACCAATGCAATGGCTGAAATCCAGAGTTAGTATTTGACAAATAATGGATGAATATCATCATCATCATAGGCAGTCCCTCGGAATCGAGGAAGACTTGCTTCCACTCCTGAAGTGAGTTCTTTGATGGCTGAACAGTCCAATACGAGAGCCACAGACTCTGTCACAGGTGGGACAGATAGTCGTTGAGGGAAGGGGTGGGTGGGACTGGTTTGCCGCACGCTCTTTCCACTGCCTGCACTTGATTTCTACGTGCTCTCGGCGTTGAGACGCGAGGTGCTCAGCACCCTCTCGGATGCACTTCCTCCAAGGGCGGTCTTGGGCCAGGGACTCCCAGGTGTCAGTGGGGATCTTGCACTTTATCAGGGAGACATTGAGGGTGTCCTTGTAACGTTTCCACTGCCCACCTTTGGTTCGTTTGGGAGTCTCGTGTCTGGCATGCCCAGTGGAACTGATCCGAGTGTGGTCAGTGCTTCAATGCTGGGGATGTTAGCCTGAATGAGGACGCTGATGTTGGTGCGCCTGTCCTCCCAGGGGATTTGTAGGATCTTGGAGACATCGTTGCTGATATTTCTCCAGCAACTTGAGGTGTCTACTGTACATGGTCCATGTCTCTGAGCCATACAGGAGAGCAGGTATAACTACAGCCCTGTAGACTATGAGCTTGGTAGCAGTTTTGAGGGCCTGGTCTTCAAACACTCTTTTCCTCAGGCGGCCAAAGGCTGCACTGGCACACTGGAGGCAGTGTTGGATCTCGTCGACGATGCCTGCTCTTGTTGATAGGAGGCTCCTGAGATATGGAAGTGGTCCACGGTGTATACATGTGCCCTACCACTCCACTGTTTTAACACATTTGGAGAATTAACACAATATGCCACTCTACCTTTCAAAACACTCATGGAAATATATTCATAGAATTGTACATTGCAAGCACAATTGTTGCACAATGAGTTTGTAATCTGTTGTGCCATTGTGGGAAACTCAGTAGAGGTCAAGCAGGTACTTCCACAGAGGCAAGGAAAGAAAAGTCTTGGGGGTTTCTCAATTTGACCTACCGTCCATGCATCCTCTAGAATCAAGGCAGAGAGCAGTAGTGACAAAGACCAGGAAGCAGGTTTCCAGTCTTGTGTGACCTGGACAGCTGTTTGAGTCCAAATTTCGATATTTACACAAGTAGTGACCTAGTGGCAACATCATCGCTCCTAAAAGTTCACTAAAATTCTAATATAGTGACACTGACTTTACAAGTTTTTGTCATTATGTTAAAATCTGCTTAATAAGTACTCCCCAATTGTGTAATGTACAAAAACATGATACAACCTATGATAGGATATGTTTTTTTTATAATTGATCCTCCCTACTAGCCAGGAATAATTGCTTTTAGAAGTTGAGGGGAAAGAGAAGAAATTGACAAAGAAAAAAGGTCCCATATTTCATAGATACAGCGATGGAATCATGTCCCCATTTATTCATTTTAAATTCATCGACAGGAAGCAGTGGCATCTCCCCCTAAAGCATGAAATATAAAAATAGATAGCAAGAGTTTCTATAGGTATATAAAAAGGAAAAGAGTGGCTAAAGTAAATGTTGGTCCCTTAGAGGACGAGACCAGGGAATTAGTAATGGGAAACATGGAGATGGCAGAAACTCTGAACAAATATTTTGTATCAGTCTTTACAGTAACGGACACAAACAATATCCCAACAGTGGATAGCCAAGGGGCTATCGGGGGGGAGGAATTTAACACAATTACAATCACCAAGGAGGTGGTGCTCAGTAAGATAATGGGCTAGATTTTCCCCAAGCAGTTGTGTCAGCGCACTGACCTCAAGCGCGCCGACTTGCGCGCTGGAAACAGCGCCGGCAAAAACTTGCCCCATCCTAGCCACTGCGTACAGTTCTCGGAGTCCTGGCATGGCGTCGATGGTGAAGTGGGGGGGCGGAGCCAAACGCCCACGCCGAAAACACTGCCGGCACCTTCGCGCATGCGCAGTCGAGAGAGAGAGAAAGAAAACTTGGCACTCTGCCATTTTTAAAGAGCATCAACAACAGCAGCTTCTCGGGTAGCTCGGTGGGCACTCACCCCACCCCCCCACCCACCCCCAGCGATTAAACACAGAGATCCAGCAGCTACAACTTCTTCGGTGCGTCTTCTCTCCCCTATCCCAGACTGAATGGCCTCACACAGAGGCCAGTCCGCTGCCTTTCCCGGACAGACTTTAAAGATAAGGTAGGATTTACTTCTTTTTTTATTGTATTTTATTGGTTTGAGCGTTTCCTTAATGTTTGCTGCTTGATTGTTGAGGTCCTCTCCAGTTCCCTTCCCTCCCCTAATGTCTGCTGAATGTGCGCTGCTTTTTCTTAACTGCTCGCAAGGTTTTTCAGAGCTGGCTACATACTCTGACCTAAGTGGATTTGGAGTACGTTTTTGCTGGCCAAAGTGACATAAATGGTCAAAATTGGCGCAAGTGTCTGGGAACGCCCCCTGTTGAAAAAAAAAACTGACTTAAAAAAAATCGTACCTAACTGACTTACTCTGGAGCAAATGTTTTGGGGAAAATAGCATTTTCTAACTTATGCCAGAAAAAACAACTCACTCCAAAAAAATTGATGCTAATCATGGCCAATGGGACTAAAGGCAGATAAATCCCCTGGACCTGATGGCTTGCATCCCAGGGTCTTAAGAGAAGCAGCGGCAGGGATAGTGGATGCATTCGTTGTAACTTGCAAAAATTCCCTGGATTTTGGGCAGGTCCCAGCAGATTGGAACACTGCGGCAAGGCGGCTTGGAGTCGGGAGGGGGAGGGATAGAGGTGGGGAGAAGCGGGGGGGAAAGGAAAGTGAGGTGCATGGCCGCAAGCGTTGTAGTTGAGAGAGTATTGATGTTGTTACTATTGAATAAATGTTGAGGTTTGGGGGAAGGGGGAAGGGGGAGGGGGAGGGGGGTACCTTGTTTTTTTGCATTTGTGCTCTCTGTGCTTGAAATCTTGCTGGAAAAGTAAAAAATGTAATAGATGATATAAATGTTCTAAATTTGTTGTGGGGTGGGATGGTGTGGCGTGTACAGTTATCAATGATTTTATACACATTAAATTTATTTTATTTAGCGTAACATTGTTGCACATTTTCTCAGATAAGACCGCTTTTCCCTGTAAGTGCGTCGGGTGCAAGTTCTCGTCCTGCTTCTCCTCAGTCTGCCACCTCTGATTGGGCACATAATGCTCTTCAATAAACCTTCTGCCATCTCTAGTCTGCAGCATGTGCATAGTCATCAAGACAGGTTGAGAAAGTTATTGTCATGGAGCCTGCACTCAGTATCATACATATTGTTCACAAACAATAAATTTACCTACTAAAACAAATAAAATAAATTCAAATCGTCCACAGTATGATAAGATGTTTATTCAGATGTTCAAATCACCTTAAAATAACTCCAGATTACATCAAAACTCCCCAGAAGTTGAAGAAGCCTTTTATATGAAAAGTCCTCCGATTTACAACATGGCGTCCATACCGCTGGGTTAAGTTCAGGTGAGAGCAACTTTTTCTCAGCGTTTGTTTCGGCGAGCGATATTTTTGCCGATATATGGATGAGATGCCGAAAGTAACGCTCAGCGATATTATGGGCATTAGTTTCCATTTATCTGACGTTTACGGCAGAAAAAAACGGGCGGGCGTTAACTAAATGCCAAAAGTAACGCTGGGCGATAAGTGAGCGATAAATGGGCGTAAGTTTCCATTTTTTTCCTAAATGGGCGATATCTGGGCGTTATACCTCATCTCAGCGTTAAAATGGACGGTGACGATGCAAAACTTATGGAAAGTCTAGCCCTATGTCTCCTAGTTTTAGTTTCCCCCATGAGTGGAAATATCCTCTCTGTATCCACTTTGTCTAGCCCCCTCATTATCTTACATGTTTCGATAAGATCACCTTTCACTCTTCTGAACTCCAATGAGAAAAGGCCCAACCTATCTTCATAAGTCAATCTCCTCATCTCCGGAATCAACCTGGTGAACCCTTCTCTGAACAGCCTGCAATGCAAGTGTTTCCTTCCATAAATACAGAGACCAAAACTGTACGCAGTACTCCTGGTTTGGCCTCATCAATACCTTGTACAGTTGTAGCAGGACTTCCCTGCTTTTATACTCCATCCCCTTTGCAATAAAGGCCAACATTCTATTTGCTTTCCTGATTACTTGCTGTACCTGCACACTCACTTTTGTGTTTCATGCACAAAGACCCCCAGGTCCCTCTGCACTGCAGCACTTTGCAATTTTTCTCCATTTAAATTATAATTTGCTTTTCTATTTTTTCTGCCAAAGTGGATAACCTTACATTTTCCCACATTAAACTCCATCTGCCAAATTTTTGCCCACTCACTTAGCCTGTCTATACCCCTTTGCAGATTGTTGTGTCCTCCTCACAATTCCCTTTCCCACCCACCCATCCGTGTATCAGCAAACTTGGCTACATTACACTCGGTCCCTTCACCCAAGTCATTAATATAGATTGTAAATAGTTGAGGCCCCAACACCGATCCCTGTGGCACCCCACTAGTTACTGTTTGCCAACCGGAAAATGACCCATTTATCCCTACTCTGTTTTCTGTTAGTTAGCCAATCCTCTATCCGTGCTAATATATTACCCCCCACCTAGTGAACTTTTATCTTGTGCTGTAACCTCTTATCAAATGCCTTCTGGAAATCCAAATACATCACATCCATTAGTTCCCCCTTATCTATCTTGCTCATTACTTCCTCAAAGAACTCCAGCAAATTTGTCAAACATGATTTCCCTTTCATAAAACCATGCCGATTCTGCTTAATTGAATTATGCTTTTCCAAATGTCCCGCTACTGCTTCCTTAATAATGGACTCCAGCATTTTCCCAACGACAGATGTTAGGCTAATTGGTCTATAGTTTTCTGATTTTTGTCTGCCTCCTTTTTTAAATAGGGGCGTTAATTTGCAATTTTCCAATCCACTGGGACCGACCCAGGATCCAGGGAATTTTGGTAGATCACAACCAATGCATCCACTGTCTCTACAGTCACTTCTTTTAAGACTCTAGGATGTAAGCCATCAGGTCCAGGGGACTTGTCTCCCTTTAGTTCCATTATTTTACCGAGTACTACTTCTTTAGTGATATTGATTGTATCAAGTTCCTCTCTCCCGATAGCCCCTTGATTATCCACGATTGGGATGTTTTTAGTGTCTTCTACCGTAAAGACCGATACAAAATATTTGTTCAACGTCTCTGCCATTTCCTTGTTCGCCATTATTAATTCCCCAGTCTCATCCTCTAGGGAACCAACATTTACTTTAACCACTCTTTTCGTTTTTATATACCTGTAGAAACTCTTACTATCTATTTTTATATTCCGTGCTAGTTTACTTTCATAATCTATCTTTTTTCTCTTTAGCCACCTCCCTAACATTGTCAGTCTCAGTCATTGCCTCAGTTCATCCGCTGCTGAAGCCCTCATCCATGCCTTTGTCGCTTCTAGATTTGACTATTCCAAAGCACTCCTGGCTGGCCTCCCATATTCTACCCTATGTAACCTAGAAGTAATCCAAAACTCAGTTGCCTGTGACCTAACTCCCGCTCACCCATCACCCGTGTTCGCTGATCTACATTGGCTTCCGATTAAGCAACGCCTCGAGTTCAAAATTCTCATCCTTGTTTACAAATCCCTCCATGGCCTTGCCCCTCCCTATCTCTGTAATCTCCTCCAGCTCCACAACACCCAGAGATGTCTGTGCTCCTCTAATTCTGCCTTTGAGCATCCATAATCGCTCAACCATCGTGGCCATGCCTTCTGTTACCTAGGCTGCAAGCTCTGGAATTCCTTGACTAAACCGCTCCGCCTCTCTACCTCTCTTTCTTCATTCAAGACGCTCCATAAAACATATCTCTTTGACCAAGCTTTTGGCCACCTGCGCTAATTTCTACTTGTGCGGCTCGGTGTCAAATTTATAATAGAACTGTGAAGCACCTTGAAACATTTCACGACGTTAAATGCGCTATATAAATACAAGTTGTTGTTGTTGCTGTTGAGTATTATCTGGATGAATTATTTCATCAGTTTCTGTGATGTTGACTGTAACATCAATAACAATTCATTCAGCTCCCTTAAACTGCTGATCAACATATGAAACAATTCGCAAAGATTCACATCAGCAGCAACAACTAAAGCTCTACTTAACTGCTCACAGCTATTTTATTGTACTGTTTTATTGTCATTTATGGATTTAATGTTTAACTGTAATAGACAAAAAATACTACTATTGTATACTTTACATTGGGATTCACAATAAAGTAACGAAGGGTTATAATTAAATTATAATGGGCATTGCACGACTAGGTTGCAAGTGAGGTACGGCGGGTCGATAGCAGTTTTGCACTTCAATCGAGCTCCCCGTCATTAACGGCAACTTGTCAAATGATACTAAATTTGTTATTGCTAGAAGATAAGTGTTAAATGGCAAATTGACCTGCCAGTCCTGACTTATAACCTGGGGGTTATGTATGATCTCCCCACTTAATTATAGGTCTGTATGTTTTTTTTGTCTTGAATTCCAGTGTATACTACAATAATTTTTCACATTCTAAAATCACTAAATTCCAAACCCACAAATAAAACAGCTCTGAAGGCTTTATTTTACTCCTTGAAGCAATGTGAATCATTTCTAATTGGTTTCGTATGCGAATCAGCAGTTTTGGGGAATCTGAATTAATTATTAATGTTACAGAAATTGATGAAAAAGATAATCCAGATAACACACACTTTTTTTTGTGTCTTTAATTTGAAATTTGATTAAATAATTTCCTTAGTGTGTAATAATGGGATTAAGCCAAGCTTAACAGATCTGTGCTTTAGTTTAAATTTAATTTTTTTCCAGAAGTATCTCGCCTGCATAAGGAAAGTTAAGATAAATAAGACTTCAGTTGTTTGTCAATCATTGGGATTCTGGAAATGACTAAATATTAATTCATGTCATATTCTATCTTCCTCTGCTTCCGGAAAAGGAATTTAAAATCACTACATTGTGACATAACTCTATAACTGTTGTGATAGAGCATGAGACTCTATTTCCCCTCGTCAATTTTCTCCCTTGCTCTCTTGAAGGCATTCCTACTAATGGCAAAACAAATTCCAGATTGACCGAAAAGCAAACTATTAATTTTGCCATTTCTCTGCCAGGGCTACAACGAACACTTCACAGAAACAGAGTGTGTGTGTCAGAAGGGGATTAATGACGGGAAACTGTAAGGATCAGTCCTGCCACAATAGGCTGCTCATTCACAAATATAATGGGCTCGATTTTCCCCAATGCCGCTTTTTGGCGTATTGCCAGAGTTATGCCCGTTTTTTGTGGCTCCGACTATTCCAAAAAAATGACTAGCAAGTTTCCCAGTTCTATTTTTTGAAATTGGCGCCGTGCAGCCTGTCCTTTAGCTTCGGAGGGTGAAGCCTAATGTCTGCGCCGAAAAAATGATGCTGCCTCTTCTATGCATGCAAATTGACTTTTTGACGTGGCTGCTATGGGTGCACATTCAGCCATTTTTAAAGAGCCACTTGTGTGAGAACTTTAATTCTCATTTGAAAAATTGGAGCTTCAATACAATATGCAACGCGGCTCAAGGACCAAGAATTTCTTGCAGGATGAAGTGGAGGCACTAGTTTCTGTAATTGAGGCCAGATGGCACGAGCTGGACATCAGCAGAGGTCACATAAAAGTTGCACCAAAAGAAAAGAAACAACGCTGGAACCAACTTGCAGAAGGTTGCTGTGCAATGGTGACCACCCCAAGGTCTGGAGGCCAGTGCAAAAAGTGGCAGGACCTTGGTCAAGTAGTTAGTGTAAGTAATATTTTCATTTATTCAATACAATTGCAATTGTAAATGTGACCATCTATATGTACCACGCAGCAGAAAGACACCCTCTCTAAAAAGTTATATTTTCATCTTTACAGAGGAAGGTGGCACACAACAAAAGGGAAAGAACTCGAACAAGAGGAGGCCCGGCCAATCAGTACCCACTGACATCTTTGGAAGACAGGGTCGCTGCTTTGATGGGTCCTGCCTGCAGAAAAGCAACCACCACTGCACAAGCTGAGCCCACACTCGAAGGAGAGGGTAAGTCCTGCAAATTCCATAGTCTGGCTTTGCTCAATGTTAAGTACTGCACGGGCTAGCCATGCTTTGGTTCATAGGGATGTCTCAATCAACTACGCTTCGGTTGATGCAAAGTGCTATCATTCATAATGGTCCTTCAAATGAAGCTGCTGCCTGCGCTGTGTGAACCGACTCATGCCACCCTACCCCCTCCTCTGCTGCGAACCATTTGTCTGTTCTGTTATATTGTGCAGAACTTGAAGCCAACCCTGACGAGCCTGAAACCGATGCAGAAGATGATTCAGACACGGAGGAGCCTGAAGAGGAGAACATCTTCCAATCCCAACTTCCAGATCAAGAGCATGGGGTGAGGGGGAGGGGGAGGTGATGGATGAAGCCATCTGGAGGTGGTGCAGGTGCTGCCCATTGGGGTGCCAGGCCCTTTCCTGAATGGTATGAGTTTTGGGACAGTCCGAGGCTGGGGATTCCACTGGGATGCAGTGAGGCACACCCAGGGCCCCCCTGTCCAAGGCTGCGGATCCCAGTGCAATGAAACGCAACGAGGCACACCCAGGGACCCAACTTCCGAGGCTGCAGGTCCCAGTGGGATGCAGCGAGCCACACCCAGGATGAGGAGGGGAATGAGAGCTCGATAGATCTTGCACCTCAGGAGAGCGCTAACAGTTCAGATAAGGGCAATGAGTGCGGAGAGCATTGACCTTACATGATCACTCCTGAACACCATCAATGGGGTGGGTGATGAGGTATCGGGTCTGTCCGGTGAAGTAACAACTCTCACGAGAAATGGGAACACTGTCCGGGAACATGAGGGAGGGAAAGTCATCACACACGAGCTGCACATTAACGGATGGAAGCCTTTTCTGTTCCTGTACATCTCGGAATCCTCCAAAGGTGCTCGCAAGGCGATGTGGGTACAATCAATGCAGCCCTGTACCTTGGGGAAGCCAGCAATCCTGGAGAAGCCACAGTCCTTTCACGCATTGCCTGGGCAGTCAGGGGAACTTTATGTAGTCATCCCTCCGGGCATATAGTGCAGCAGTCACCTGCCGGATGCAGGTATGTGTTGCATGTTGAGAAATGGTGCACACATCCCCAGTTGTGGCCTGGAATGATCCAGATGCATAGAATGAAAGTGCAGCTGTAACCTTCACTTCAACTGACAAAGCAGTCCTCCTGACGCTTCTCGATTGCAGGGCTGCTTTTACTAACTCAGAGATCTCGGTTACAACTTCTTTGCAGAAACGCAGTCTTCTCACATAGTTTGCATCACTCAGGTGCAGGGGTATGAACGCCTGTCTCGATATACCCGACCTGGGTAAGGCCTCCTGCCCATCATCCTACGTGCTCCGAGTTTCCTCATGTGATGATGTCGAATTAATTGTCTCCTCCGTAGCACCATCATGCAGAAGGCTTGCACAAGGTATGGCATTGTTAGTATTGCCTAAGTGATTAAATTGTACCTTTGCAAGAAGCTCAAAATGGCAGGCAGGACAAGGTTCTTTGTTTTCTCTTTCCCCAAGATCGACACCCTAGTATGGACCACACCCAGGTCTGCGCATGCGCAATAGGCTTGCTTAGAATGGGAAGCTAGGCATTCAAATGAGGACATTTGGGGCAACGAAGTCTAATGGAATTCTTTAATTTTAGATTTTTTTCAAAATACCTCCCCACCGACCAAACGTCGGCCGGCAGAATTGCTCCCTCGCCCGGACACAGGGGCGCAGCAAACAGCCACTCACCGCCCTCCCCCACCACCAGGCTTCTATTGATGCTGCTGCGTAGTGTAAGGGTTCTCATCCCTTCAGTTCAGTTTCCACCCACCACACCTCACACGGCTTCTTTTTAAGTCGAGCTCCGAGCCCGTGCGAGGGACTGATTCTGCCGGCCGATGCTCCAACCCTGGAGCCCGGCTTGGAGACAGTCGGTGGTGGTGTGGCACTTTGGAAAAAAAAAATCAAACATTCAAGAATTGCATTAGACTTCCATTTCCTGCGTTTTAAGTTTGAAAAAAAATTAAGCATGATGCATATTTAATGTGTTCTTGACTCTCTCCAAAATTTCACCTAAAAACAATGGTGTCTTTCTGCGGCGATTTTTTAATGTGCGCCGCTTTTTCCCCAAGTGCCTCGAAGGTTTTTTGGGAGTGGTCACATATGCCGTCCTAGGAAAAATGTAAGTTGGCCAAACTTGCATAAATGTGAAAAACTGGTGCAGAGTATGGCATAGTCGCCCCCTATGACGCAAAAAAAAAACTTTAAAAATTTGTAACTGAGTTATGCTGGCGCACAACCTTTGGGGAAACTTGGATATTTTAATTTGGGCCAAAAACAGCGGCGCGCGCCATAAAAACGGTGCAGATAACTGGGGAAAGTGGAGCCCATTACATCCACTTAGACAGCTTCCAGTCCATATGATGGGACTTTCTTTTGCTTTGGTTGGCTTGATTTGATGTTTGCAGGGAAGCAATAGCAGGGACATGAAAAGCTATATATTGCATTTTTCCCATAAAACTTTATGAACCTGATTAGAGAACTAAACTCATCATTGATGTCCCCTTCTTCTGTTTCATGTCCAGACAAACAGTTTACATTTTGCTTTTATTACAGCAAACCAAATTTATATCTCCATTAATTGAACAGCAAAGTGCAAACCCAACTCAACAACTGGCTTTTGAAAAGCATTTCTAATGTAATAAAATGTCCCAAGTTGCTATCCACAAGAAAGACGGGATTGAGCAGCAGCAGAAGAAATTAGCAGAGCTGACCAAATGTAACCAATAAGGGAATTAAGGGTTATGGGGAGCGGGCGGGTAAGTGGAGCTGAGTCCACGGCCAGATCAGCCATGATCTTTTTGAATGGCGGAACAGGCTCAAGGGGCTAGATGGCCTACTCCTTATGTTCTTATGTATGGGTGAAAAGATAGGTTTAGAAGAGATTTTTTTTTAAAAAGGTGGTTAGAGCTAGAGCTAGGGAAGGATGCAGAGGCAATAGTAAACAAGGACAAGAATTCTACATTGGAGGACAGGTGAGGACAGGGGTAATGGGTGAACTGGACATAGTCATCATCACAGGCAGTCCCTTGGAGTTGAGGATGACTTGCTTCCACTCGAAAAGTGAGTTCTCAGGTGACTGAGGAGTCCAATGTGGGGCTTACGGTCTCTGTCACAGGTGGGGCAGACAGTGGTTGAAGGAAAGGGTAGGTAGTGAGCCTGGGTTGACACACACTCCTTCTGCTGTCTACACTTGGTTTCTGCTTGTTCTCGGCGATGGGATTAGAGGTGCTCAGCGCCCTCTCGGATGCTCTTCCTCCATCTTGGGCAGTCGTGGGCCAGGGATTCCCAGAAGTCAGTAAAGATGTTTGCACTTTATCAAGGAGGCTTTGAGGGTGTCCTTGAAGCATTTTCTCTGTCCATCTGGGCTCGCTTGCCGCGTCGAAGCTCCACGTAGACCGCTTGCTTTGGGAGTCTCGTGTCAGGCATGCGGGCGATATGGCTCGCCCAACGGAGTTGATCGAGCGTGGTCAATGCTTCGATGCTGGAGATGTTGGCTTGAGCGAGAACACTGATGTTGGTGCATCTATCCTACCAATGCATTTGCAGGATCTTGCGGAGGCAGCGCTGGAGTTACTTCTGCAGCATTTTGAGGTGTCTGCTATATATAGTCCACGTCTCTGAGCCATATAGGAGGGCGGGTATCACTACTGCCCTGTAGACCATAAGCTTGGTGCTGGATTTGAGATCCTGGTCTTCAAACACACTTTTCCTCAGGCGACCGAAGGCTGCGCTGGCGCACTGAAGGCAGTGTTGGGCCTCGTCGTCAATGTCTCCTCTTGCTGACGGTAGGCTCTCGAGGTATGGAAAATGGTCCACGTTATCCAAGGCCTCGTCGTGGATTTTGATAATCGAGGGGCAGTGCTGTGTGGCGGGGGCAGGTTGGTAGTGGACCTTCGTCTTATAGATGTTTAGTGCAAGGCCCATGCTCTCATACGCCTCGGTGAAGGTGTTGACGACGGCTTGGAGTTCGGTCTCTGAGTGTATGCAGACGCAAGCATCGTTTGCGTACTGTAGTTCAATACAGAGGCTGGGATGACCTTGGATCTGGCCTGGAGGTGGCAGAGGTTGAATAGATTCCCATTTACATAAGAACATAAGAATTAGGAACAGGAGTAGGCCATCTAGCCCCTCGAGCCTGCTCTGCCACTCAACAAGATCATGGCTGATCTGGCCGTGGACTCAGCTCCACTTACCCACCCCATAACCCTTAATTTCCTTATTGGTTAAAAATCTATCTATCTGTGATTTGAATACATTCAATGAGCTAGCCTCAACTGCTTCCTTGGGCAGAGAATTCCACAGATTCACAACCCTCTGGGAGAAGAAATTCCTTCTCAACTCGGTTTTAAATTGGCTCCCGCGTATTTTGAGGCTGTGCCCCCTAGTTCTAATCTCACCGAACAGTGGAAACAACTCTCTGCCTCTATCTTGTCTATCCCTTTCATTATTTTAAATGTTTCTATAAGATCACCCCTCATCCTTCTGAACTCCAATGAGTAAAGACCCAGTCTACTCAATCTACCATCATAAGGTAACCCCCTCATCTCCGGAATCAGCCTAGTGAATCGTCTCTGTACCCACTCCAAAGCTAGTATATCCTTCCTTAAGTAAGGTGACCAAAACTGCACGCAGTACTCCAGGTGCGGCCTCACCAATACCCTGTACAGTTGCAGCAGGACCTCCCTGCTTTTGTACTCCATCCCTCTCGCAATGAAGGCCAACATTCCATTCACCTTCCTGATTACCTGCTGCACCTGCAAACTAACTTTTTGGGATTCATGCACAAGAACCCCCAGGTCCTTCTGCAGTACAGCATGTTGTAATTTCTCCCCATTCAAATAATATTCCCTTTTACTGTTTTTTTCCCCCCGAGGTGGATGACCTCACGTTTTCCGATATTGTATTCCATCTGCCAAACCTTAGCCCATTCGCTTAACGTATCTAAATCTCTTTGCAGCCTCTCTGTGTCCTCTACATAACCCGCTTTCCCACTAATCTTTGTGTCATTTGCAAATTTTGTTACACTACACTCTGTCCCCTCTTCCAGGTCATCTATGTATATTGTAAACAGTTGTGGTCCCAGCACCGATCCCTGTGGCACACCACTAACCACCGATTTCCAACCTGAAAAGGACCCATTTATCCCGACTCTCTGCTTTCTGTCAACCAGCCAATTCTCGATCCATGCTAATACATTTCCTCCGACTCCACATACCTTTATCTTCTGCAGTAACCTTTTGTGTGGCACCTTATCGAATGCCTTTTGGAAATCTAAATACACCACATCCATCGGTACACCTCTATCCACCATGCTCGTTATATCCTCAAAGAATTCCAGTAAATTAGTTAAACATGATTTCCCCTTCATGAATCCATGTTGCATCTGCTTGATTGCACTATTCCTATCTAGATGTCCTGCTATTTCTTCCTTAATGATAGCTTCAAGCATTTTTCCCACTATAGATGTTAAACTAACCGGCCTATAGTTACCTGCCTTTTGTCTGCCCCCTTTTTTTTTTTAAAAACAGAGGCGTTACATTAGCTGCTTTCCAATCCGATGGTACCTCCCCAGAGTCCAGAGAATTTTGGTAGATTATAACGAATGCATCTGCTATAACTTCCGCCATCTCTTTTAATACCCTGGGATGTATTTCATCAGGACCAGGGGACTTGTCTACCTTGAGTCCATTAGCCTGTCCAGCACTATAATTTAGCTCCACTCCAGTAGGGAGTTTGCTAAAGGTGAGATGAAGCATTGCAGCAAGGAAGATCGAAAAGAGCGTTGGTGCAATGACGCAGCCTGGTGGATCCGTTGGTCAGGATCACTGCTTGCATGTCATCGTGGAGCAGACGGAGGATGGTGACAAACTTTCGAGGGCAGCCGAAACGGAGGAGGACGCTCCATAATCATTCACGATTGATCTCACAAAGCACTCTGACACTAGCAAACACTTGGAATGAGACAGGATATGGGCTCTTTAATGGACAAGCTGCTTTTGGTTCAAAACTGCACTATTACAGCTCATATTAGCATTTTGAAGTGAATAATGCCAGTGGTGTGTCACTCGCATCTTTACAGTGATGCAGTGGAACCACTGCTGAAATTCGGATATCACCAGATTATTGCTATTTCTTTCTAACTTTAAAAAAATGGCAACAAATGAAAACAGAAAAATAAATTTCAAAAACAAAATCGGACTATTGTGTTTCCTATTTGCTAGTACCTGTTTTAGGAGAATGATTTATGGACTATTTGGACAAAAACAAATTTAGATCAAATACTATAATTTGATAACTGCACATATCATTGCATTATTACAATATCTGGGAGCAGTTCTGACGAAAGGTCACTGACTTCAAACGTTAAATCTATTTCTCTCACCATAGATGCAGCCTGACTTGCTGAGTATTTCCATCATTTTCTGTTATTATTTCAGATTTTCAGCATCCGCACTATTTTGCTGTTGCAGTTAAATATATTTTTCTTCAACTCAAGTGGGAATTTTCCTTTTTAAAAACTGGTGCAACCAGTAGTAACTTGCCATTTCTAACCTTTAAGTGTTAGCCTTGGATTAATGATAGCACTCTTGCTTGAGTCAGAAGTTTCTGGAGTTTAACCCCACTCCAGAAACTTGAATGCCTAATCTCGGCTGACACTTCTATGCCGTACTGAGGGAGTGCTGCGTTGTCAGTTGTGTTGTTTTTTGGATGGAACGTTGAACAGGCAGTCTGGACCTCGGTTTAAGTGGACATAAAAGATACTATGGCTTTATTCCAAGAAAAGCAGTCATTCTCCTGGTGTCCTGGCCAACATTTATGCCTCAACCAACACCACCAAAACAGATTATCTGGTTATTTAACTCACTGCCCTTTATAGGACATTGCTGTGTGCAAATGGGCTGCTACGTGTGCCTGCAATTCAATGGCTATAAAGTGCTTTGGAATGTTCTGAAGATGTGAAAGGTGCCTTATAAATGCAATTTCTCTCCCTGATACGGCTGTATGGTCTTGATTTAATATTGTGGTTATGTAAATTGCAAAACAAAAAAAGATTGCAACTTAAAGTGCTTCCATGATTAATCCAGATGTCATGGTTAGTTTAAACCATTTGTGCTTCGTGTACTTACATACAGCAGGATTTTTTGTGTTATCCATGTAATTCAACACAGCTAGTTTATGCACCACTGAACAAACACTATTGATGCAAGTGAAAGTCAGCACTGAAACCCCAGAGCAGTTCCTGTGGGTACTTCATGGACTGAGTAGCACAGTATGAGAACACTATATATGCCTCAATGGATATAAGGAACATACTTGAAAGCACTAGAGACACAATGGCACTAGAAGGGTCACAGTCAGCTCACATTAATGCTCAGAAAGTTCCAGACAATTATGCTGAAGGAAAGTGCTTGATGGTGCTTCAGGGTTATAAACTTCTCACATTCTTCAACAATTGCTTTCCCCTCTTACTGGAAGGAATACACCTGCCTCCTTCGATGTTATATTTCAATGGCATGATTTTGTATTCCCCACTGGGGTTATCTGAAGGAGGGAGAACATCCTGGAGCAACATAATTCAATCAATAACTTCAGATTGGAGAATTCCTTCTTACCTCACTTCAACAGTTGTAAATACCTCTAGTTCAGTTCAAGCTACCCAGCAGGAAAGCTAAAGCCAATCCAAGTATTGATGGCTCTATTCCCTAAACTGGTCTAATTTGTGACTTTCTTCTGAACACTCCAATGCATTTTATTATGGTTGCTCATGATCTGGTCTCCTCTACAATGGGGAGATCAAATGCAGATTAGGTGATTTCTTTGCTGAACATCTGTGCTCTGTCCTAACTGTGACCCAGAGTGCCCTGCTGCTTTCCACTTTAAGTTTTTGTGCCACTCCTGCTTTGTTCTTTCTATTCCTAGGCCTTCTACACTGTTCCAATGAAGCTTGACTCAAGCTCAAGGAACAGCACCTCATCTTTCTACTAGGAAGTTTGGAGCCATCTGGCCTCAATATTAACTAATAACTTTGGACCTTAACCATAGCTCCCATTTTCTCTCTGGTGCTGGGAATGTAGGATGCGTTTGCCAGCATTTCCAGGGATTGGGGAGAAAGTGGGTTGAAGCTTGGGCTGGAGAATTCCCCATCAGTACACTGCCAGCTGGGTGGTCTGCAACCCTGGCGTTGGCCTGTCTTTTTCTTCCACCGGACTCCTTGCCATTGAAGCCTGCTCCCTTTTGACAATTTCTCACGCTTCCCTCTGCACTTAGCTACCCTGCTTTAATAATTCACACATTCAGAGTCTCATATATATTGTTTATTTTCCTAATTTCTCGCACCATGCATCCTTTTTACTACACTGTTATTTAACTATCTCCTGTTCTCCATCTAGTTATAAGTCATTCTTTTTCTTTCATTATGCATGATTTCTCTTTCTCTCACCCGCCACCCCACAACTTCTCCCTCTGCTCCTTTTAAGCTGTTAGTCTGTAGTATCTTCCAGTTATGATGAAGGGTTATACCAGGCTGACCATACGTCTGCATTTTCCGGTGACAGTCCCCAGGTAAACAATATCCCCAAAAGAGTGCCCGGTTCAGAAAACATGCCCCCGTATACAGTCTTTGTACACAAACACCAGAGGGAGATTCTAAGCCAGTTCTTGCCCGGTTTGAACTCAGGAACGGATTCCAGGGGGCAGTTGAACAGGGGTGACGATGGTGGCCCCACCTTTCCACGTGCAGCGCGGCGGAGAAAAAGCCCCATCGATAGCTCAGGCCTCACTTCACTCTGGGGAATTGAGTCACCTGAACTCGTGTTTTGACCAAGAGTGACTGGCTGAAGGATGGAACCTTTAAAATGCACGGGAGAAGCCAATGGTGCAGTGAGAGCCGGTGAGTCAGTGGATTTACTTCACGTCAGATCAGTATGGTGTATCGTGTGTTTTTTGCAGAATAACGCCAACTCTAAATTCTCCCACCGGGAAGAGGTTTTTGAAACCTTCTGAGACAGAGGGTGTTTCACACCTTATATGGAAAACCTCAATCTGTTTGGAACAGATTTAAAATTGAAAAAGTAATGCTTAAGGTATTTGGGGACGAGTATAGATGGTACAGCACTATTGCCATAAACACAAGATTCAAAATTCAGTGCAAAGTGTAAATGGCGATGGCTCTATGCGTACTTCACTCGCAGAAGAAATCGAAGGGTGATGTCACAGCCAAGAGGGTAAGTGATTGGCTAGTTGAGTGATGAGTAGTTTTCTTTTTCTTTATCTTTTTTCTTGTTCTTAGCAGTAAGAAACCTTTGGCACTGTTGCCAAATTAAGTAATTTAAGGGTTAAGTCATGGCAGGAGAGCCCAGACCCGTGTCATGCTCCTCCTGTGCTATGTGAAAAGTCAGGGACGCTTCTAGTGTCCCTGACGACTACATGTACAGGAAGTGTATCCAGCTGCAGCTCCTGACAGACGACATTGCGGCACTGGAGCTGCGCATGGATTCACTCTGGAGCATCCGTGATGCTGAGGATGTTGTGAATCGCACGTTTAGTGAGTTGGTCACACCGTAGGTAAAGGTTACACAGGCAGATAGGGAATGGGTGACTATCAAGAAGAGCACTGGAAGGAAGGTAGTGCAGGGGTCACCTGCGGGCATCTCCTTCCAAAACAGATATACCGTTTTGGGTACTATTGGGGGAGATGGCTCATCAGGGGAAGGCAGCAGCAGCCAAGTCCATGGCACCAGGTGTGGCTCTGCTGCACAGGAGGGCAGGAAAAAAAAAGAGTGGGAGAGCTATAGTGATAGGGGATTCTATTGTAAGGGGAATAGTTAGGCATCTCTGTGGTCACAAACGAGCGGCTGCAGCGCATTCTGGAGGGGGAAGGTGAACAACCAGCTGTGGAGGTACATATAGGTACCAATGATATAGGAAAAAAATGGGATGAGGTCCTACAAGCTGAATTTAGGGAGCTAGGAGTTAAATTAAAAAGTAGGACCTCAAAAGGTAGTAATCTCATGATTGACTAGCACGTGGCACTGGTAGCAGAGTAGGAATTGCAGGATAGCTCAGCTAAATACATGGCTTGAGGAATGGTGCAAAGGGTAGGGATTCAAATTCCTGGGACATTGGAACCGGTTCTGGGGAGGTGGGACCTGTACAAACCGGCCGGCTGCACCTGGGTAGGACCGGAACTGATGTCCTATGCGGAGTGTTTGCTAGTGTTGTTGGGGAGGGTTTAAACTAAAAAGGCAGGGGGATGGGAATCTATGTAGGGAGGCAGAGGGAATTAAAAAAGGGGGCAGAAGCAAAAGGTAGGAAGGAGAAAAGTAAGAGTGGAGGGCAGAGAAATCAAGGGCAGAAATCAAAAAGGGCCACATTACAACATAATTCTAAAAGGACAAAGAGTGTTAAAAAAACAAGCCTGAAGGCTCTAAGTCTCAATGCGAGGAGCATTCATAATAAGGTGGATGAATTAACTGCACAGATAGCTGTTAACGGATATGATGTAATTGGGATTACAGAGACATGGCTCCAAGGTAACCAAGGCTGGGAACTCAACATCAATATTCAATATTCAAGACAGACAGGAAGGAAAAGGAGGTGGGGTAGCGTTACTGGTTAAAGAGGAGATTAACGCAATAGTAAGGAAAGGCATTAGCGTGGCTGATGTGGAATCTATATGGGTAGAGCTGCGAAACACCAAAGGGCAGAAAACATTAGTGGGAGTTGTGTACAGACCACCAAATAGTACTAGGGAGGTTGGGGATGATATAAACAGGAAATTAGGGACGCGTGCAATAAGGGGACAGCAGTTATCATGGGTGACTTTAATCTGCATATTGATTGGGCTAACCAAATTGGTAGCAATACTATGGAGGAGGATTTCCTGGAGTGTATAAGGGATGGTTTTTTTAGACCAATATGTCGAGGAACCAACGAGAACACAGGCCATCCTCGACTGGGTCTTGTGTAACGAGAGAGGATTAATTAGCAATCTGGTCATGCGGGACCCCTTGGGGAAGAGCGACCATAATATGGTAGAATTCTTCATTAAGATGGAGAGTGACACAGTTAATTCAGAGACTAGGGTCCTGAACTTAAAGAAAGGAAACTTCGATGGTATGAGACGTGAATTGGCTAGGATAGACTGGCGAATGATACTTAAAGGGTTGACAGTGGATAGGCAATGGCAGACATTTAAATATCACATGGATGAACGACAACAATTGTACATCCCTGTGTGGCATAAGAAAAAAAGGGAAGGTGGCTCAACCGTGGCTAACGAGGAAAATTAGGGAAAGTGTTAAATCCAAGGAAGAGGCATATAAATTGGCCAGAAAAAGCAGCAACCTGAGGACTGGGAGAAATTTAGAATTCAGCAGAGGAGGGCTAAAGGTTTAATTAGGAGGGGGGAAATGGAGTATGAGAGTAAGCTTGCAGGGAAAATAAAAACTGACTGCAAAAGCTTCCAAAGATATGCGAAGAGAAAAAGATTAGTGAAGACTAATGTAAGTCCCTTGCAGTCAGAATCAGGGGAATTTATAATGGGGAACAAGGAAATGGCAGACCAATTGAACAAATACTTTGGTTCTGTCTTCACCAAGGAAGATACGAATGATCTCCCGAAAATACTAGGGGGAACGAGGGTCTAGCAAGAAGGAGGAACTGAAGGAAATCCTTATTAGTCAGGAAATGGTGTTAGGGAAATTGAAGGGACTGAAGGCCGATAAATCCTCAGGGCCTGATAGTCTGCATCCCAGAGTAATTAAGGAAGTGGCCCTAGAAATAGTGGATGCATTGGTGGTCATTTTCCAACATTCTATAGACTCTGATTCAGTTCCTATGGATTGGAGGGTAGCTAATGTAACCCCACTTTTTAAAAAGAGGGAGAGAGAAAACAGGAAATTATAGCCTGACATCGGTAGTGGGGAAAATGTTGGAATCAATTATTAAAGATGTAATAGCAGCGCATTTGGAAAGCAGTGACAGGATTGGTCCAAGTTAGCATGGAGTTGTGAAAGGGAAATCATGTTTGACAAATCTTTTTGAATTTTTTGAGGATGTAACTAGTAGAGTGGACAAGGGAGAACCAGTGGATGTGGTGTATTTGGACTTTCAAAAGGCTTTTGACAAGGTCCCACACAAGAGATTAGTGTGCAAAATTAAGGCACATGCTATTGGGGGTGATGTATTAATGTGGATAGAGAACTGGTTGACAGACCGGAAGCAAAAAATGGGAATAAGCGGGTCCTTTGAGAATGGCAGGCAGTGACTAGTGGGGTGCCGCAGGGTTCAGTGCTGGGACCCCAGCTATCTACAGTATACATTAATGATTTAGACGAAGGAATTGAATGTAATATCTCCAAGTTTGCAGATGACACTAAGCTGGGTGGCAGTGCAAGCTGCGAGGAGGATGCTAGGAGGCTGCAAGGGGACTTGGACAGGTTAGGTGAATGGGCAGATGCAGTACAATGTGGATAAATGTGAGGTTATTCACTTTGGTTGCAAAAACAGGAAGGCAGATTATTATCTGAATGGTGACAGATTAGTAAAAGGGGAGGTGCAACAAGACCTGGGTGTCATGGTACATCAGTCATTGAAGGTAGGCATGCAGGTGCAGCAGGCAGTAAAGGCGGCAAATGGCATGCTGGCCTTCATAGCGAGAGGATTTGAGTATAGGAGCAGGGAGGTCTTACTGCAGTTGTACAGGGCCTTGGTGAGGCCTCACCTGGAATATTGTGTTTAGTTTTGGTCTCCTAATCTGAGGAAGGATGTTTTTGCTATTGAGGGAGTACAGCGAAGGTTCACCAGACTGATTCCCGGGATGGCTGGACTGACATATGAAGAAAGACTGGATCGACTGGGCCTTTATTCACTGGAATTTAGAAGAATGAGAGAGGATCTCATAGAAACATATAAAATTCTGACTGGATTGGACAGGTTTAGATGCAGGAAGAATGTTCCCGATGTTGGGGAAGTCCAGAACCAGGGGTCACAGTCTAAAGACAAGGGGTAAGCCATTTAGGACCGAGATGAGGAGAAACTTCTTCACTCAGAGAATTGTGAACCTGTGGAATTCTCTACCACAGAAAGTTGTTCAGGCCAGTTCGTTAGATATATTCAAAAGGGAGTTAGATGTGGCCCTTGCGGCTAAAGTGATCAACGTTGTATGGAGAGAATGCAGGAATGAGGTATTGAAGTTGCATGATCAGCCATGATCATATTGAATGGTGGTGCAGGCTCGAAGGACCGAATGGCCTACTCCTGCACCTACTTTCGATGTTTCTATGTGATGCTGGTTTTCTTGAAACGCATCCTGACTACTTTGTTATGCTCCCATCCTGCGTGTCCCTATATTCAATTTAGAAAATATGGTCATCCTAAGTTATACCTGAAATTTTTTTCTTTCTTTACAGGTGCTGTCTCATCTGCTGATAGCTTCCAATGGTTTCTCTTTCTGTGTAGAATTGGCACTGAGCCAGTTTATAGTTAAGTGGCCCCTCAGCAGATTCTTGCTCCTTAACCCAGGGCGCTGAGGCCATTTGGAATGCTCTGCTGCTGCCCCAGCTAAGATCAGCAGACCAGCATCAAACCCAAGACATTTACTCACTGGATACTCTTGCTGAGCTATTGGATAGGCTGTTGAAATTTTCAATGAATATTTATCAGCAGCAAATAGAATACCAGAATTTAAGCCATAATAATAACCATAATCCAATCAAGACCCTTAAGAATTTTATATATTCTTTTAAACTAGAGTGAAGGTTATGTGGAGGGGGCAGGGAAGTGGAGCTGAGCCCAAGATCCAATCAGCCATGATCTTATTAAATGGCGGAGCAGGCTCAAGGGGCCATGTGGCCTACTCCTGCTCCGATTTCTTATGGTCTTATGTTTATCCCACCATTCTCTGCTCACGACGTAGTCTTCTCTACATTGCGAAGGCCAAACTCAGATTGGGTGACCACTTTGTAGAATACCTCCCTTCAGTCCCTAAGCGTGATGCTTAGTTTCCGGCCGCTTATCACTTCAATTCTTCGCTCCATTCCCACTCTGATCTCTCCGTCCTCGGCCTCTTACACTGTTTCAATAAAGCTCAACGCAAGCTCGAGGAACAACACCTCATCTTTCATTTGAGCACTTTACAGCCTTCTGGACTCAACATCTGAGTTCAACAATTTCAGATCATAACCTTTGTCCCTACTTTTTTTCTTCTGTTTTTTCTCTTTCCCATAGCAGCTTTTGTTGATTCCGCCATCTCCATTTACACCCTATCTGGACACATCTTTTGTTTATTAACTTGTCCCATTACCATTTCCTTTTGCCCTTTTGTCTCTTAATCTCTTCTGCCTTCCATCCTATCGCAGACCTTCATTTTTGTTCTTTCCTCCCCTCCCCCCTTTTCCCTGCCCCTAAACTTGTTTAAAGACCCTTTACATCTCTAACTTTTTCCAGTTCTGAGGAAGGGTCATTGACCTGAAACATAAACTCTGTTACTCTCCACAGATGCTGCCTGACCTGCTGAGTATTTCCAGCACATACTGTTTTTACTTATCCACTGTGCTTTTTATAGGAACGGAAAAGTTTACGAGCAAACGTTGCACACTTAAACTTACAGGCATGGTTAGCAGTGCAATCCTATCACACCCCCAACCCACCCACCCCTACACACACACACACTCAATGATGATAAAAGATCTGTTGCTTTTCAAGAATTATTTAAACAAGGAATTAAAATGCCTGAGATTGTGAAACATTTCTTAAATAGTTGGATTAATGTATGAAATTTTGTGCTGAATGCCTTGAATTTAGCAACACATAGATCAGGGTCCAGATGGTACTAAGAATAACATGGTAATGTAATATATGCTACTCAGATCTGAAGCAAACGTTTGCCAAAGCTCATCATTTGATGGCTCAGGACAGGCTAAAATAGCTTCAGCATAGCAACATCTTGGGCCCAAGCTTCTACATGATTTGTGCCTGATTTTTAGGAGCAACTGGTGGAGAACGGACTATCTTAGAAATCACAATTCTCCACATTTTTTTTTTCTGCAGTTCTAGTCAGGTAGAACAGTTCCACTTTGGAACAGAATTTTTTCTTCAAAAGGGGGCATGTCCGGCCACTGATGCCTGATTTGAAAGTTTCCACAGTGAAAACGTACTCCAAACTAACTTAGAATGGAGCAAGTGAAGATTTTTGTAGAACTGAAAAAACCTGTTCTACACATTAAAAAATCAGGCGCAGGTTACAAATTAGGCGTCCAGAATGAGGTGGGGGGGGGGGGGGGAAAGGGAAGTCATTAAATTCTACAATAAATCCTTATTTATACTTATACAAATAAATCCAACCTGAATAAACATTTATAAGTAAAGAAAAGATTAAATAAACCATCTTCCTACCTGTGTGAAAGTGCTTCAAGCCAGGGAGAATGCTGCAGCAAGCCTCACAAAACGAGGCAGCCGTTCCCGAACGCGGGGCGGGGCGGGGTGGGGGGGGGGGGGGGGGGAGAGGAAGCCGTTCCAGACGGCCGGCGGGCAGGAGGGAGGGGACCGACCGAACGCGGGGGGGGGGGCGTCCCAGACGGCGGGAGGGAGGGAACCGACCGACCGAACGCAGGGGAGGAAGCCGTTCCAGACAGCGGGGAGGGACCGAACGCGGGGGGGGAGCCGTTCCGGGCGGGCGAGCGGGGGCAGGGGGAGTGTGGGCCCGACCGACCGAACGCACGCAGCAGGGGGGGGGGGGGGGAGGAAGCCGTTCCAGACAGCGGGAGGGAGGGAAGGAGACAGAAGGCTGCAGGAAGCCTCAGAAATTGAGGAGCCATTTCCCGACGGCAAAAGGGGGAGGTCGTCGGGAAACGGCTGCCTCAACTTTGAGGCTTCCTGCAGCCTTCTCACTGCTACAAGAAGCCTCAGTGCTGATGGCAATGTGCTTTTATTAAAAAATTTTAAAAAACTAAACAGCTACAAAGAACTACAAAAATGGCCGAGTGCCAATGTTTTTTTCACACTGCGCGTGCGCGAACACTCCAACGCGCACGCGCAGCGTTGCCAGCAGGAAAAAAACTAATTTAAATAGCACCCGCCCCCTCCCACTTACAAAATCGGCGCGAGTGTAGGCTCCGCCCCCCTGGGCGCCGCGCCAAACAGACAAGGAGCTGCAGGGCGCTCCAGAATTGCGAGTTTTTTTTCCGGCGCCAGCTCGGAGGGGCGCCCGTTTTTTATCGTGTGGAAACTTGGGCCCATTCTGTTGTGGTATTGAAACTTAATTTTATTTGGTGGGGGAATTTGAAACTCGGGTGCATAGTTTAAGAATAAGGGGTCACCCGTTAAGAACTGAGATAAGGAAGAATCTCTTCTGAGGGTCGTAAATCTGTGGAATTCTCTGCCCCAGAGAGCTGTGAAGTCTGTGTCATTAAATATATTTACGGTGGAGATAGACAGATATTTGAATGATGAGGGAGTGAAGGGTTATGGGGAGTGCGCAGGGAAGTGGAGCCGAGTCCAAGATCAGATCAGCCATGATCTTACTAAATTGCGGAGCAGGCTTAAGGGGCGAAATGGCCTACTCCTGCTCCTATTTCTTATGTTCTTAAAATACTGTGGATGCTGGAATCTGAAATAAAAACAGAAAATGCTGGAAATCTCAGTGGGTCAGGCAGCATCTGTGGAGGGAAAAACAGAGTTAACATTTCAGGTCGATGACCCTTCATCGGAACTGGCGAATGTTCAAAAGGAACACATTCTTAAGAAGCCCTGAAAGGGGGAGGGGAAGAACAAAAGGGTCTGCGATAGGGTGGAAGGCAGGAGAGATTAGAGACAAGAAAGGGATGATGGGCCGAATTGAAATGTTAATGGCCGGTGTTAGAAAAAGGTTAATCTAGATAGGGTGTGAATGACGGAATAATGTCCAGCTGCCACTAGAGACAAAGAGAGAAAAAACATAAGCTCGGTGGGGGAGGGGAGCAGTGGGAGGAGAGAGCCAAAGATGGGTAGAGATTATGGTCTGAAATTGATGAACTCGATGTTGAGTCCAGAAATCTGTAAAGTGCCTAAACAAAAGATGAGGTGCTGTTCCTCGAGCTTGCGTTAAACAGTGTAGGAATCCAAGGACGGAGATATCAGAGTGGGAGTGGAGTATATTGTATAAGAGGGAATTGAGACTTATTGGTCAAAAGGCAAGAAACTTGAGACCTGGTTGCATAGGCAGCGAGTTTGGTGCCTTATTTATGGAGGTGATAAAATCCGATTGAGCAATAAGGAAAAAGGAAAACTCAAGAGGATACTTGGAACAATGGACAATCTAAAAGATAGAATTAGACAGAATTCTGGAAGAAGCAGGGTATTAAAGAAAACAAAACTAAATGGACACAAAGATGAAAGAGTGGAGTGTTGAGTGTGAATGACAAGAAATTAAGAAAAGGTACTTTGCTAAATGGAGGAAACTAAAGAAAAAATCCACAGCTGAGAAAAAGATCAGAAACAGAAAACAATACTAAAATCACTGAATAATAAAGAATAATAGGACAGGAACCAAGAGGAGGACCGGAGCTGTAATGGAAGTGGAAGTAGGTGGTCTTCATAATGGAGAGGCTATAGGGTTTGAAGCTCAGCTCAGGGTTAAGCAGGATACAGAGGTTTCAACGGTCAGGTTCAACTGGAGGTAGTAGCCTCAACATACTCCTTACAAGGGTTTATACACAAATTGCACGTAACTGCCATTGACACTGGATGAAAGAAAAATTAGCACTGAGCCTGCACAGAGTGAAGTTCACTTATTTTGGTCTTTAAAAATATGCAATCTATTTTGAAACAAAACAGAAAATCCTAGAAACACTCAGCGGGTCAGTCAGCATCTGTGGAGAACATAGATAAGTTAATGAACCCTTCATCAGAACTGTCCTACACCTGAAGAATAGTTTTAACTGTTCTCTCCACAGATTGTAACATATCTACTGAGTTACCTGCATTTTTTATATTTCAGAGTTTTAGCATTTGCAGTTTACTGCTTTTTTATCTATTTTGATGTATTGCACTCAAAGATAAACACTAATCCATATGAATAAATGGATTTATAGCATGTCTCACTCACCTTGATCTCTTGCAACACTTCCTAGATGTGGACAGCTCTGAGATATGGATGATAATTTTAGACAAAAGGTGGCAATTTCTGTTTAAACAAACCACACTTATTTAATTAATTAGAATGATGTTTTGAAATGTTTATTTTAAAAGGTATTTAATGATTAAAAGGAGAAGTGTAATCACTCCTGCCTTTCTGGTGATGTACAGTGGGTATTCCCTTTCCACTTGGTAGATTAATTATAAAAGATAGGGGGAAGACTCATTGTGATACTGTCTAAAAAAGTTTCAATTTAAAGTAAGCCTGAACCTTTGACAGATTTTTTTGGAAACATCAAGAAAAATTGAAAATGATTTGGCTCACAAAAGCTCTGGTGACTGAATAATAATGACAACGATTTGAAACGATTTGAAATGGTACATTAGGAAACCAAAATCAATGTTATTTTAAATATATTTATGCAGGCCACAAACGAGGCAATGGCCTGAATCTGTTTAGCAGAGCAAAGAACTAGTTAAAATGACCCTTCCTTAACACATTAAAACTCAAGAATTTGCTGTTATAATCATCGGATGATGAACACTGATCGTTACTCACCGAACAAGAAATATAAATTGTTATTTTTCCTGTGAAATTCTGTGATTAAAACCATTACACAGGATCAAAACTCCATTACCATGCCATCACCAACAGAGAGATTCAAATAAATGCCACCTATAGGCCCCAAGTTTCCACACGCGGCGAAAAAGGCGCACCTCAGAGCTGGGCGCCTGTTTTTCGTGCCGAAAACGGCGCCGGAAAAAAAGTGCAGTATTCTCGAGCTCCTTGGAGCTCGATGTCTGCTTGGCGTGGCGCACAGGGGGCGGGGCCTACCACTCGCGCCGATTTTGTAAGTAGGAGGGGGCGGGTACAATTGAAATGAGGCTTCTTGGTGCCGGCAACCCTCCGCGTACGCGTTGGAGCGTTCGCGCACGCGCAGTCTGAAGTAAACATTGGCACTCGGCCATTTTTAAAAGTACTGCAGAAAAAGTGAAGATTTGTTTCTTGGACCCCTGCAAAGGCTTGTATTTTAATTTTCTTGATATTTCTGTGTGTGAGGGAGTGCTTTTAGCAGCACTGCTGAATAAATCACCTGCTGAAATCAGTGAGTTCAGCTTTTCACTGCTAAACTTGCAGAACCGGTGCCTGCAAATTAAGGACTGTGTGTTTGGAGAAATAAAAGTGCCAATTCAACTTTGCAATGGATCAACGTCCACCAAGAACAAAGAATTTCTTGCATGAGGAAATAAACCATTGCATAATATGTGGTGTTGACAGTGCAGCACCCATTCTGCAAATTTAAATATAAAGATGTCGATGTGGCTGCCTCTCCCTGTCCAAATGGCCTCAGTCAGTCCCCCTCACACCTCGAAGGCTGCTGCTGTACTTTCTTCGGCTCCCGACCAGCCACTGACGCCGCTGCAATCCCATGGCCGAATGGCCTCACGTCCGCTCCTGATTCTTCGGCTGCCTTCAAGCCACTGACGCCGCCCCATAAGCGTGGCTGAACGGCCTAAAGAATTTTAAATCTGCAGCTGCGTGTGTCCTGTGTTCATTCTTCGGCTCCCGGCCAGCCACTGATGCCGCTGCAATCCCATGGCCAAATGGCCTCAAGTCCGTCCGGGTGCTGCATCTTCGTGGGGAATGAAGGCCTGCCTCAAGCACCGCAGCTCAGCTCAAAGGCTGCTTGTTGCCTGCCGCTGCCGACGAGACACTGACGCCACACCCCTGCCTGAAAGGCCTGCCTGAAGCACTTTCACATAGGTAGGAACATGGTTTATTTAATCTTTTCTTTGTTTATAAATTTTTATTCAGGTTGGATTTATTTGTATAATATTTGTATAAGTATAACTAAGGATTGATTGTAGAATTTAATGACTTCCCTCCCCCCCCCGCCCCCCCCCCCACCTCGTTCCCTACGCCTAATTTGTAACCTGCACCTGATTTTTTAAAGTGTAGACAAGGTTTTTTCAAGCGTACAAAAATCTTCACTTACTCCATTCTAAGTTAGTTTGGAGTACGTTTTCACTCTGGAAACTTTGAAATCAGGCGTCAGTGGCCGGACACGCCCCCTTTTGAAAAAAAAATTCTGGTCCAAAGTGAAACTGTTCTACCGGACTAGAACTGGAGGAAACTAAATGTGGAGAATTCCGATTTCTAAGATACTCCGTTCTACACCAGTTGCTCCTAAAAATCAGGAGCAAATCATGTGGAAACTTGGGGCCATAGAGTGTACAGCTGGGATAACTACAAATGGACATGATTGCTGCCCTATAACACACAGAACACGGTCAGGGTTTAATCATCTGTGTAAAGACATGCATTAGGCACACACGATATTTTTTTACTTGCCTGTCTGTTAATGAGGTAGCATTTCATCTTGTTGGCCTGCAATAAGTGAGCTCTGTTTAATTATCAGTGCGCACCACAGTTCTGTTATTATCAATGGTGGTTACTGGGAGAGATTGTAAAAAATACGTATTTAGTTACCTAAAGATGTATTACAGAGCAACAAATGACATGCTTAACGATATGCTCAAGATAGAACATCCAATGATTTATTAGAGCTTTAAAATATAAAGGTAATGAAAGTTGATGAAGTGGATGAAATCTCTCAAAGCCATCACAATGGGAACTGGTGTACAGTTTGTGTAGTGTAGCGTAATTTAATTAAGGCAGCTTTGCATGTAATGTCCGAGTGAAGCAAAAATAAATACAACTATGGTCAAGACATCCTGGACAAGTCAGCATCATGTATCATTTCATAATAGTACTGCGAAAAACAGAACCTAAAGATACTTCAGCAGTTAGAATCAGAATGCTACGAACAATACTTGCTTTAAAAATTAATTGGCTGTAAAGAATATTTAATATTTTTGTTTAAATTGGGTCGTACTCCATTTATTCAGAAAATTGGCAATGCCCACCAATGTGAGGAAGCTGTATTATCAATAAAGGTGCAAACATTGACCCTCCAATTGTTCAGCTTTATTGTAGGGTGAATCATCAAGACTTAACCCCCCTCCCACCATCCATTTCTCATTTATTTGCTGGCTTTCAGAAAAAATTCATAAACATAAGGTTCATTTTCTTATGCATGCTTATAGCACCCAGATTTACCTTTTCATTGCCACTCTCTATCCCACTAATATCAAAGATGGCCAAGCACCTGCCCAACATTAAGTTGCAGACACCATCCAGGACAAAGCAATCTGCAGTGTACTACTCACAGGATGCACTGCAGCAACTCGCCAAGGCTTCTTCGACAACACCTCCTAAACCCACTACCATTACCACTTAGAAAGCTTTATAAATGCAAGTATTTATTTCCCCCAGAACAGCTGTGGAAGATCGATCTTCAGATTTCCATGACCCTTTTTATGAATAAGTGCTTCTTGAGTTAAATCCTAAAACTAACTCTGATTTTATTAAGCCCCCTTGTTTTAAATTTCCTCACCAGAGGAAATAGATTTTCTGTATCTGTCTTATTGAATCCCTTTATAATTCCATCACCCCTCAACCTTCTAAACTCAAGGCAATACAAACCAAGTTTATGTAACCAGTCTTCATAATTTTACCTTTTAAGTCCTGGTATGATTCTGGTGAGCCTGTGCTGTACCCCCTCCAAGGACAATTGGTGTCGAAAACTGAACACGGTGCTCCGGATGGGATCCGACCACGGCTCTGTACAACTGAAGCATCGCTTCCTCGCTTTTGTATTCCAACCCCTTTGAGATAAAGTCCAGCATTCCATTGGACATTTTGATTACTTTTTGTAGCTGTGCACTAGTTTTAGCGATTTACGCACATGGGCACCCAAATCATTGTGCTCCTGCACAGCTCAAGCAGCTCAATTTTCCCCAAAAATCCAAGCTATTTTTTTGGCGTGCAGTTTTTTTTTTGGAGTAAATTAAAATCTCCAAGTTTCCCCAAAGTTTCTGCGCCAATGTAATTCACTTAGGTACAATTTTTTTTTACCTCATTGGGGGCGTAACCTGCCACCCGCACCAATTTAGCAAGTTTGGCCAACTACGATTTTTTTAAAAAATGGCGGCATATATGAACACTCTGAAAAATCTTTCTGGGCAGTTAACAAAATCAGCGCAGGTAAGAGAATCAGCGCAGAAGATCAAGTTCCACGGCCAGGACAGCAGCGGCCAGGGGGGCAGGGGTGGGGGGGGGGGGGCATTCGGCCCAGGCTAGGAGCGGCACCGACTCTGGGAAGGAGGGGGGGGGGGAATTAGAGATTTGATACATCTTTTTTTACTATTGCTTGGAGCAGCTTTATTTAACATACTTCAGGAGTCATCAGACACATTTTAGCCACCTTTCATACACAGTACAATGTAAATTAATCCAGGAGATTGGAGGGAAGCGCGTCTGAGCTTTGACACTGTCTTGTTCCACCTACGTTATTTGTACTTGAAACAATCATGCTCATATGACCTTAGTTTGGACAGGTCAAGTCACTCTCTTGTAGCAGCACCAGCCTATTTCGGTCAGAGCTAGGAGCAGCACCGGCAGTGGGGGAGGGGAGAGGGGGGGGGGGGGTAAAAGAAGGGGGGCCTTTCCAATTCTTATAGTTTACAGGATAGACTTTTGCCACAAAGACTCTTAATATTTTCATGTTGGTAAGCTGCTGCCTTAAATAGCTGTAATGTGCTAGGTGCTTGTGGAGGTTGCTGTGAGCTGGCTAGAATATCTTGTATGTTTCACTTTCCAGCCTCAGCCCGCAGTGTGTCCCTCGTTACCCTGGCAACCTGATCTTTTTGGTGCAGATCTTGGGCTCCACCCACAGAGCTTAAGGACAATCTGCGTCGGGCCACATTCACAAGTTAAAACGGGGAAACTTGGAACTTTTGTTTTGGCATAGTTGGGCACAAAAAAAATCAGCCACAACTCTTCAAAGACACCAAAAATCTGCAATGTGGAAAATTGAGTCCTAGCTAGTCTCTAATCATTAAGAAAATATTCCAATTTGTCTTCTTGCATCCATGCCCATGCTTCCAACACATCGAAATTCACCTGCCGTAGTCTTGCCCACTCACTTAGTCTGTCTATATCCCTTTGTAACTTCCTGCTCCTATCCACATAACTTACTGGCATCTGCAAAGCTAGATATACAACAATTTATTCATTCATCCAAGTCATTTATATATGTGGTGAAAAGCAGAGGCCCCAGTACATATCCCTGGTGTGACCACTTGTCACATCCTGCCAACCAGAGAATGTTGCCTTTATCCCTAATCTCTGTCCCCGACTTCCCAATCCATGTCATAAGGTTAGCATGTATGCATGCATGAGGTAGGGTCTCTACAATATCTGCAACACAAATAATATGAAGCAAAGCTTAAGGCAGTATTAAGATTAATTTCTGCAAATTCTCTTCGGTGTTCTAAGCAATACAGAAGTATTAACAATTTTCAATGTCTGAACTATTAATGTTTGCATGACAAGATCTGCATCAGCATTCACTCACTGCATAGAGGCTATATGGTCTACAACAGGTTTCGGGTTTGCTTATTCCAGTACTCTGATCATCATCATAGGCAGTCCCTCAGAATCGAGGAAGATTTGCTTCCACTGTAAAAATGAGTTCTTGGGTGACTGAACAGTCCAATACGAGAACCACAGTCTTGGTCACAGGTGGGACAGTCGATTGAAGGAAAGGGTGAGTGGGATTGGTTTGCTGCACGCTCCTTCCTCTGCCTGCGCTTGGGCTCTGCATGCTCTCGGCGACGAGACTCGAGGTGCTCAGCGCCCTCCCGGATGCACTTCCTCCACTTAGGGCAGTCTTTGGCCAGGGACTCCCAGGTGTCGGTGGGGATGTTGCATTTTATCAAGGAGGCTTTGAGGGGAGGGTGTCCTTGAAACGTTTCCTCTGACCACCTTGGGCTCTGAACAACTTTATATGACACAACCTAAAGGCTATAATTCATTTTGCTAAAGCTATTTAATTTTGCTAATTTCACTTTATCAGCATAGACAAATAATTTTTTCCACTCCAAAGAGGGTCAAGCCCTGCCTATGTATAAGCAAAAAAAGACTTGCATTTATATGGCATCTTTCACGACCTCAGGACATCCTAAAGTGCTTTATAGCCAATGAAGTACGGAACTACTTTTGAAGTTTGGTCACTGTTGTAACATAGGAGGTCACACAAACAGTAATGTGATAATGACCAGATAATCTGTTTCTGATATTGGTTGAATGATAAGATGCTAAGAGAGCCGAGACCATTTATAAGTCAGTTTTGAACATCGATCATCGTTTGCCCTGATGTACGTGTAAAAGGTTGTACCACTGAATGACATTAGTTGTACATTATTCTGAGTAAAGCTCATGGAGAGACAGCAATTGTCCATTTCACCAAAACAGCAACAAAGACCATTCTATCTATTCTTCAAATAAGGTTACAAAAATTCAAATCACCCATCCTACCTACACAATAGTCACCCCATTACAACTTTTTGAAAAGCAGATGTTTCGCAACAAAAACAACCTTTCTGCCAATCTAATTAAATGACCTTCCATTTCAGTCTGTAGATTAACATAGATCTAATTTGTTTGGTGTAATGGAGAGGGTAGACAAATTTCCAAAGGAGCTGGGAGATAACAAAGGTACCCAAGCAATAGAGATAATAAACCACACATCTACTTGCCTGGCTCAGGTCAATACAAAAGGAATACAAGTTTGGCAGCAGTAGTAAGTTGTAATATTCAGCAAAACAATTGTACTTTGTTTAACCCAAGCTGAAGCCCAAGGTATACAATGCAGAATTTTAATCCCTCCACAATGGGCAGGAGAGGGACAGTAGAGGGGATGAGTTAAATTGGCAAATTTTCAAAACCCAACCCCAACCCACTGTGATCGCACCTGCTTCCATTTTAACCGTGGCAGGGTTGGGGATGTCCGAATAACCCGCTCTGAAGAGGTGAGTCCATAATTATTATATGTACATAAGGCTCTGTTGCTGCTTTTTTGGCAGTGACTTAAATTTGACACTGGCCAGCTGAATTTCCCAAGGTTCGGGAAACCCGGCAGATAAAGGGAGGTGGGAGCAGCCGGATCCAACACTTAAGTGCTTTTTATAGCATTGCTGGTGGGCCAGGAAGAGCAGTAGTGCTTCGCCCGGCTTCACAAGCAAATCTTCAAGTGCCTATAATGTAAGAAAACCTCCCAAAGCATCTCATCGGAGCACAAAACGACAATTAATACAAAGGAGACAGAATAGGTGACTTAAAACTTGGTCAATGAGGCAAGTTTTAAGGAGGGTCTTAAAGAAAGAGAGGTGGAGAGACGGAGAGGTTTAGGGAGGGAATTGCAGAGTTTAGGGCCTAGACAGCTGAAGGCACGCCCGCCAATGGTGGGGCGAAGAGAGTGGGTGTTGCACAAATTCAGAGCGTGTGGTTCGGATGCAAGTACAGTTACGATCATTGTTTAAAATGTTAAATTACGAGCTTGTTAAGTTAGATTGTTTGCAAAAAAAACACTTATTAGTTAAATAAAACAAAATTTGTAATAATCTTCCAGCATACAATATCAGTAACAAAAAGCATTTAATCAAATACAGTAACCTGCCTGTGGAAGTTTAATGATGATGCATGACAGGCAGAAATGTAGCCTATGACCTATCCTCCTGTAATGTCCCACAACATACTAAACAGCCCAAGGGACTGAATCTGTTTAACAATACCATGAATACTTGCAAACTAACTAAATTACTGTGCACTGTTAAAGTGCCCAAAATAAACCCTGTATTCCTATTTGGTACAGCTGTGCTGGCTTACTTTAGTTTTCAGAGGCTGATTCTTACAGATGGACATTTTCTCAACTGCATAAAAAAGCTCACTGCTACATTGTTCATGTCCACCTGTTTCTGCAGAAGTCTGCACTTACGACTAACAGTAGCTATAAATATCTAATCGGCATGGATGAAATGCACCAAAATGGTTTGATTAAAAAACTACATTTCTATATGATTCCTCAAACGAGCAGCTATTAAAGGATTGAAGACTGCAGAGATATATACAGCTGCAGAAGATCACTGAGGTAAATAGAATAAGGCAAGATTACTCTTGGAGATATCAAGGTGAAGGCAAGGATTTTAAAAGTAAGTTTCTGGACTATGGGAAGCCAGGGGTGCTTGAGGGGGCTGAGAAGCCCATCGTGGCGAGACCGGGGCAACCGGGGTATGTGGCGGGTGGTGAAGCCGCCCCTTGCTCCAGCCCGCACTGTATAAAGAATCTTCAGTTGATGGGGCTGGCCCAGCAAGGTTCCCAGCCAATTAAAAGGAGGCGGATCGGCGCGTCATCAGCCGGTTTCCTGAAAAGGACCATGGCCACATTGATTTTGACAGTTGTTCTATCAGGGTTCTGGAGCACTGGGGTGCTGCAAACACTGACAAACACTGCACAAAGGTGTAACGCTGCATCCATTATTCCCTCCAGATGCTTATGGAGGGAGTCACAGCTTGCAGGGAGGTTCTCTTTCCTTCCAATGGGCGGAAGAGGCCTCCCCTGGACACCAACACAGCCTAGTTGCACATTGCACAGGAGGGCACAAGCAGGGATGTCGTCTGGAGGACCTGGCTGCAGTGGCACAAACCTTTCAATGATCTCAGATGATCACAAAATGTTACTGCAAAGCAACACTCAACCTCATCCTGCTGTGTCACTCATCACATCCCCATCACTCTGCCTTCCCTACCCCTGCACATATTTACTCACACCAACTTACCTTGCACCTCCACCCATCCCTCTCTTTCTATCTACATTATCATATCCCCATCTCACTAGCCACACCTCACACTTACCCTCATCCTTGACCAATCATACCAACTAACAACTCAAGAGTAGGCATTTGGGTCTTTTAGCCAATGTTCATGTAGAGTTTCTGCTAATATGTTGTCAAACATTGAATCTTTATTTTGAACATGTGGCTTTCTTGGACAGACTTCTGTGAACCTTTGGAAGTGGCTTAGTGAGTTGCAAAGAATGGTAAGACATAAGGGGAGCCCCAACAATGGTGATGAATGTGAAAGGAATGGCTTGGTCAATGCAGGGATGCTTAATGCTGCGGGTGTGGGTTGGTACCAAACTGGCGCATCATGTGCCAGGATGTACAGTGTCAAATTAAGTAATTGTGGTCATGATGAGGCCATCCCTGGCGTCCCGGTCAGCAATGTTGTCATGTACTGATGCCCTGTGCAGCATCAGGTGATTGCAGAGAAGTTTGTTGCTGTTGGTGGTGATGATGCTGGTGTATTTCGTGATGTTGGTGTTGGAACTGATCATGGTGGCATTCTGAGGACCAAGGTGAGATTTTCTCAAGAGCACCGATGCTGCTGGAATAGATGGCAGCTGAAGTTGAGATGACAGAAGTGATCTGTCAATGGTGAGAGAGGTTGCTCCAAGGAGGTGACAGTGCAGAGAGTTCACTGCAGGCAGTTCCAAACTGCATACAGCTCAAAAGTGTCTTCTAAATTCTTAAGGCTTCAGCCTCTGATTGGAAAGTGAACAGGTGTGAAATGGTAACATTTATACCACTTCTGCAACTGTCAACGAGTCAAAGCAAAGGAGAGTCATCGAGAACCCGACACACTTCCCCGATGTGAAACCCAAGCTGAAACACTTGGCAAAATGGCAAGTACCTGGCAAAATTATTTTTAAATACCTCTAAACTACCTCTTAATGATGTTAATTGGCTGGCCTGCCGCTTGTTGTCAGGTCTGTGAACTGCAGCCAGACTCAACACTTTGGAAACTGACAAGGAGGCGGGGTCAGGGCAGGATTCCTCACCACTGTCAATCACGGCCATTTTGAAAGTGGGCCCACCAACAAACCTGCACTCACAGGGCTGGGAAGATTCGGGCCTTGGTGAAGGTGCAGCTTTCAGGTCGAGCTGTAGTTTGATGTGGGTAAAGCAAGGACGTCAGCAAGGAGTGGAGCATTCAATAGTAATTTTCTAACAAATTGTGTAGAAATTTAAAAAAGGCAATTGCAAACGAATGTGTAAAATGCTAATTATTTGTTTTTCATGCATGGCAAAATGCTCCAATTGCATTTTTTTTTTAAAAACAGTGCAAATAAAATGTTCATTTTGAACTCGTAACTTCAATAGTTATAAATATCTAAACAATCAATTAATAAACAAATTATACTCTCGCAAATTCAGCTCAGATACCCACAGACAGTGCCAACAGTCATGAGCACATTAAACACTTACTTTTTACTAGGATGGTTTAGTTAGAGAATGAGCAAATTCTTCATCAAAAAAAGGGCAAAGAGGACAATACTAACTTAATGTCATTCAACCCCTGTCAAAGTTGCATCCATCACAGCCAGAATGCCTAATACAGGACTCAATAATCTAAAACGAGTTTAAATGCTGGTCTTGCAGGGGCTGGCTATTATGAAATTAAGGAAGTTATGCAACTTATTAGTTATTGCAGTGTAAAAACCTATCAACGGATACAAAACAGACATTGTTGCTATAACATTTCAAAAAGAGTGGCTATTTCTCGTCACTTCCCATCATTGTACACCAATAATGATTTGATGTAAATTGTTATTCAATAGAACTAAAGAAAGGTGTTTACTGACAGATAGGTTCTCTCTCACAGGGAGGGTAAATTGTAAATGAACGAATATATCTTGTGGGTGGTATAAGAGTGGAATACCTTTCTAAATATCTTTGGAAATTGGAATTTTGCCCAAGAACTAGAGGATAGCAAATACTGTTGCCTAGCTCAAAGAGAGAATAATAATTCAGGAAATTATAAGACACCTCAATTGCATGCCATATTATGAGATGAAAATAATGAACCCTTTGAAAGGCATAGCTGATCCGGATTGGTAAAGAGAAGGCTATTCTTGATTACAGTAGTTTAATTAGGATGAGGAAATCACAAAAAGTACAGAGAAAAGGAATGCGGTGAATGTCGCATGTATGCATTTCCATATGGTGTTTAAGATGGTATCACAGCAGAGAGTGGTTAGAAAAATGAGGGTATATGGTATTAAAGGGAATGACGCCTAAATGGACAGAGGGTTAGCGATGGGATTCAAAGTAAACATTAAGAGTAAATAGATGCCGTTTGGATTGGCAAGGTGAGAGTACTGGTATGTCCTATCCACAGCCTTTTGGATGGGGAAAAAAAAAAAAGAGATTTCCAGACTTTCACTATCCTTGTGTGAAAAAGTACTTCTTCATTTTACTCCTAAATGGCCTAGAAGAAATAGTTTCTATGGGGCCAAGTTTCAGCCTGAGTTGCTCCTGTTTTTTTTGGAGCAACTGGTTTAGAATGGAGTATCTTAGAAATTGCAATTGTCGGCATTTAGTTTGCTCCAGTTCTAGTCAGTTAGAACAGTTTCAGTTTGGAACAGATTTTTTTTTTCAAAAGGGGGCGTGTCCGGCCACTTACGCCCATTTGAAAGTTTCGGCAGTAAAAACACTCCATTCTAAGTTAGTTTGGAGTAAGTGAAGATTTTTGTACGCTCAGAAAAACCTTGTCTACACTTAGAAAATCAGGCGTAGGTTACAAATCAGGCGTAGGGAATGGGGGGGGGGGGGATTTAAAGGGAAGTTTACAAAAATTAAACACTTCAGTTTTACAAATAAAGAGCCATCATCAATAATAAATGATAAATACTTCAATAAATCATCCAATAAATCAATCAAAAAAAATTAATAAAAAATAAAAAAAAACAATAAATCAAACATTTTCTACTTACCGACTGCAGCACCGGGAGTCCTCCAACAGCGTGCTGGGACGGCCCCCCCCCCCCCCCCCCAGTGTGTGTCAGTGTCTCTATGTGTGTGTGTGTGTGTGTGTGTGTGTGTGTGTGTGTGTGTGTGTGTGTGTGTGTGTGTCTCTCTCACTCTCTCTCAGTGTCTGTGTTTCTGACAGCAAGGGGAGGGGGAGGAGGGGTGAGGGGAGGAGGGGTGAGGGGAGGAGGGGTGAGGGGAGGAGGGGAGGAGGGAGAGGAGAGGGAGGGAGGGAGGGAGGGTGGAGCGAGGGAGGGAGGGTGGAGCGAGGGAGGGAGGGTGGTGCGAGGGAGGGAGGGTGGTGCGAGGGAGGGAGGGTGGTGCGAGGGAGGGAGGGTGGTGCGAGGGAGGGAGGGTGGTGCGAGGGAGGGAGGGTGGTGCGAGGGAGGGAGGGTGGTGCGAGGGAGGGAGGGTGGAGCGAGGGAGGGAGGGTGGAGGGAGGGAGGGAGGGTGGAGCGAGGGAGGGAGGGTGGAGCGAGGGAGGGAGGGTGGTGCGAGGGAGGGAGGGTGGTGCGAGGGAGGGAGGGTGGTGCGAGGGAGGGAGGGTGGTGCGAGGGAGGGAGGGTGGTGCGAGGGAGGGAGGGTGGTGCGAGGGAGGGAGGGTGGTGCGAGGGAGGGAGGGTGGTGCGAGGGAGGGAGGGTGGAGCGAGGGAGGGAGGGTGGAGCGAGGGAGGGAGGGTGGAGCGAGGGAGGGAGGGTGGAGCGAGGGAGGGAGGGTGGAGCGAGGGAGGGAGGGTGGAGCGAGGGAGGGAGGGTGGAGCGAGGGAGGGAGGGTGGAGCGAGGGAGGGAGGGTGGAGCGAGGGAGGGAGGGTGGAGCGAGGGAGGGAGGGTGGAGCGAGGGAGGGAGGGTGGAGCGAGGGAGGGAGGGTGGAGCGAGGGAGGGAGGGTGGAGCGAGGGAGGGAGGGTGGAGCGAGGGAGGGAGGGTGGAGCGAGGGAGAGAGGGTGGAGCGAGGGAGAGAGGGTGGAGCGAGGGAGAGAGGGTGGAGCGAGGGAGAGAGGGTGGAGCGAGGGAGAGAGGGTGGAGCGAGGGAGAGAGGGTGGAGCGAGGGAGAGAGGGTGGAGCGAGGGAGAGAGGGTGGAGCGAGGGAGAGAGGGTGGAGCGAGGGAGAGAGGGTGGAGCGAGGGAGAGAGGGTGGAGCGAGGGAGAGAGGGTGGAGCGAGGGAGAGAGGGTGGAGCGAGGGAGAGAGGGTGGAGCGAGGGAGAGAGGGTGGAGCGAGGGAGAGAGGGTGGAGCGAGGGAGAGAGGGTGGAGCGAGGGAGAGAGGGTGGAGCGAGGGAGAGAGGGTGGAGCGAGGGAGAGAGGGTGGAGCGAGGGAGAGAGGGTGGAGCGAGGGAGAGAGGGTGGAGCGAGGGAGAGAGGGTGGAGCGAGGGAGAGAGGGTGGAGCGAGGGAGAGAGGGTGGAGCGAGGGAGAGAGGGTGGAGCGAGGGAGAGAGGGTGGAGCGAGGGAGAGAGGGTGGAGCGAGGGAGAGAGGGTGGAGCGAGGGAGAGAGGGTGGAGCGAGGGAGAGAGGGTGGAGCGAGGGAGAGAGGGTGGAGCGAGGGAGAGAGGGTGGAGCGAGGGAGAGAGGGTGGAGCGAGGGAGAGAGGGTGGAGCGAGGGAGAGAGGGTGGAGCGAGGGAGAGAGGGTGGAGCGAGGGAGAGAGGGTGGAGCGAGGGAGAGAGGGTGGAGCGAGGGAGAGAGGGTGGAGCGAGGGAGAGAGGGTGGAGCGAGGGAGAGAGGGTGGAGCGAGGGAGAGAGGGTGGAGCGAGGGAGAGAGGGTGGAGCGAGGGAGAGAGGGTGGAGCGAGGGAGAGAGGGTGGAGCGAGGGAGAGAGGGTGGAGCGAGGGAGAGAGGGTGGAGCGAGGGAGAGAGGGTGGAGCGAGGGAGAGAGGGTGGAGCGAGGGAGAGAGGGTGGAGCGAGGGAGAGAGGGTGGAGCGAGGGAGAGAGGGTGGAGCGAGGGAGAGAGGGTGGAGCGAGGGAGAGAGGGTGGAGCGAGGGAGAGAGGGTGGAGCGAGGGAGAGAGGGTGGAGCGAGGGAGAGAGGGTGGAGCGAGGGAGAGAGGGTGGAGCGAGGGAGAGAGGGTGGAGCGAGGGAGAGAGGGTGGAGCGAGGGAGAGAGGGTGGAGCGAGGGAGAGAGGGTGGAGCGAGGGAGAGAGGGTGGAGCGAGGGAGAGAGGGTGGAGCGAGGGAGAGAGGGTGGAGCGAGGGAGAGAGGGTGGAGCGAGGGAGAGAGGGTGGAGCGAGGGAGAGAGGGTGGAGCGAGGGAGAGAGGGTGGAGCGAGGGAGAGAGGGTGGAGCGAGGGAGAGAGGGTGGAGCGAGGGAGAGAGGGTGGAGCGAGGGAGAGAGGGTGGAGCGAGGGAGAGAGGGTGGAGCGAGGGAGAGAGGGTGGAGCGAGGGAGAGAGGGTGGAGCGAGGGAGAGAGGGTGGAGCGAGGGAGAGAGGGTGGAGCGAGGGAGAGAGGGTGGAGCGAGGGAGAGAGGGTGGAGCGAGGGAGAGAGGGTGGAGCGAGGGAGAGAGGGTGGAGCGAGGGAGAGAGGGTGGAGCGAGGGAGAGAGGGTGGAGCGAGGGAGAGAGGGTGGAGCGAGGGAGAGAGAGGGTGGAGCGAGGGAGAGAGGGTGGAGCGAGGGAGAGAGGGTGGAGCGAGGGAGAGAGGGTGGAGCGAGGGAGAGAGGGTGGAGCGAGGGAGAGAGGGTGGAGCGAGGGAGAGAGGGTGGAGCGAGGGAGAGAGGGTGGAGCGAGGGAGAGAGGGTGGAGCGAGGGAGAGAGGGTGGAGCGAGGGAGAGAGGGTGGAGCGAGGGAGAGAGGGTGGAGCGAGGGAGAGAGGGTGGAGCGAGGGAGAGAGGGTGGAGCGAGGGAGAGAGGGTGGAGCGAGGGAGAGAGGGTGGAGCGAGGGAGAGAGGGTGGAGCGAGGGAGAGAGGGTGGAGCGAGGGAGAGAGGGTGGAGCGAGGGAGAGAGAGGGTGGAGCGAGGGAGAGAGAGAGGGTGGAGGGAGGGAGAGAGAGAGGGTGGAGGGAGGGAGAGAGAGAGGGTGGAGGGAGGGAGAGAGAGAGGGTGGAGGGAGGGAGGGAGAGAGGGTGGAGGGAGGGAGAGAGGGTGGAGGGAGGGAGAGAGGATGGAGGGAGGGAGAGAGGATGGAGGGAGGGAGAGAGGATGGAGGGAGGGAGAGAGGATGGAGGGAGGGAGAGAGGATGGAGGGAGGGAGAGAGGATGGAGGGAGGGAGAGAGGGAAGGAAAGGGAGAGAGGAGAGGAGAGGGAAGAGAGCAAGAGAAGGAGGCTGAACGGCTGGGCCCAAGACTTCGGGCTGGATATACAGGTCGGTGGCGTCGGGTCTTGGATCCGGGGGGGGGGCGGGGGGGGTGTCGCTGAGGCCGGGGGAAGAGAGAGCCGTGGAGGTCGGGGCGGGGGGGGGGGAGCGGAGGTCGGGTGGAGTTGGGGGAGCGGGAGTCAAGTCGGGTCGGGTGGGAGCCTTATCCACGCAGCCCCAGTGAGGCCATTTGGCCAGGGCTAGTGGCTGCGTGCTTCGGGCTCCTCCCACAGTTTTGGGCGCCTGGAGCTACTGCACATGCGCGCCCACTGTAGCGCACATGTGCAGAGGTCCCGGCACTGTTTTCAGCGCAGGGACCTGGCTCCGCTTCCCACAGCTCACACTGCGCCGCGCCCAGCTCCAGAGGACCTGCAGTGAGCCGGAGAATTGGTGAGGTTTTTTTTTAAGGCGCACTTTGTGGCGTGAAAAACGGGCGTCCAGGTCCGGGCTGCGCCATTTTAGGCGCGGCCCGAAACTTGGGCCCTATGTATCTGCCATATCAAATCCCCTTATCATTTTAAACACCTCGATTAGATTATCTCTCAACTTTCCAAACTCAAGAGAATGCTGGCCAGGTTTATGTAACCTGTTCTTACAATTGCACCCTTTCAGTCCTGTTATCATTCTAGTGAAGCTGCACTGTACCTAGGGTTGCTAACTCTCCTTGGAGTTATCACATGACCGCCTGTCTCCAACCACCCCACCCTGCACACTCCTGCCACTGGTCACTCAACATATCTATACTCGCAGTTCACCGCCATCCCTTGCCCATTGGAATATGAATAGACTCTTCATTGCTCAATTGGGTGACGCTTCACCATCAGTCCTTTTGTGGAAAAGAGCCTTTTCCCCCCATATCCAATATTTTAATAATTAATAGACAAAAATGGTAAAAGAAAATGTTTTATTGCCCCAATTATTGTTCTCCTGCTTTGCTTGCAGCTGTGCCTTGGAGATTAGTCTTTAATTCCTGGGGACTCCCGGGCAATCCTGAAGGGTTGGCAACCTTTGCTGTACCTCCCCCATTAGAAATTCAGGAAATGCATTGAGAAAACGAGAAAAGAAAACAAGCAACATCACTGTAACTAAACAATTGTATCATAATCATTAGGCTGTAATTTGCCTTACTGTCCTTAAAATAGTCAGTCTTACATTTACCAAATTGTTATATGCACATGGATGGTAAAGACATAATATTTTCCTTTTGAAAATTTTAATCGCGTATAAAGGCTAAAGGATTTTTTTTAAACTGCACATCTCTGATCAAACTGATTTGCTTGACATTGATCCGGTTTAATGTTTCTCTTGCCACATGCTCCCAAGATTCAGGAACCAATAGCAAGGATAGCACTTGCTGTTGAAGCGAAAGTCTCATTATTCCATTTTCAAGATAAATATAGACAATGAGTCAAATAAAATTCTATTTCTAATGTATACGTTTTCAACATCATTGCTTGTTAATCTGAGAATGAAACTCAGACCAGAGTCTATTCTGTATGAACATCTGTAGATGGTTTAGCCATGTCTGATTTATAGTGTAGCAGCATGTAAAGAATGCATAATGTCATCATATACCAAAAGACGAGCAACTTCTTGTTATTTATCCTTTGCCACCTTTGGAACTTGGCGCATTTCATTTGCATTACTAAATAACACAATTGTGTCTCAAGTATCCAGCAAACACAGATTACACATTCAAATTACTGATACACCTATTGTATTAGTAAACTGTCATTTGAACTTTCAACTACAGGTTGAACCTCCCTTATCCAGACCCCCATGGGACCTGGCCTGTTCTGGATAAGCGATTTTTCCGGACAAGGAGTGGTCACGTTAAATTGGATGGTACAGATACAGAGCAAGGGGATATCGGGGCTGGCTGGCTTGGGGTTGGGGTTGGGAATGCGGCAGAGAGATCATGGGCGGGGGTGTCAGGCCAGTGATTGCGGGAGTCGGCAGCGAGGAAGGACTTCAATTTGTTCATGACGGAGTTCTGCGCATGCCCCAGCCGGTGGTCAGGAATGGATCCAGACGAGAGGTGCTTCCGGATAAGGGAGTTCTGGATAAGGGAGGTTCAACCTGTACTATCTGTTTATTTGGAGTGAAAAAGTCAACCAAGATAAATATAACAGTGTTATATAAGATACCTAGCAATATATTTATCTGGCTCATCCCAAGGAGTAAATACACTGAGGTTTTCCCACAGAAAATATTTTCTACTTATTACATTTACAAGTCAAACCATCACTATAACTGAAAATACTGTGACAAATCATTATGGTACATTCATTTCTAATCATTAGCATCTTTAGAAACGGGCCATCATGCCCTAAAAGTGTACCATTGCTTCTTTAAAATAATAGTTTATCCTAAAGTAAATCTGTTCCTGCCTGCATCATTGCAATCTATTTCTGACTACTGAAATATCACATACTGTTTTTTTTAAAAACTGGACAATTCACCATTTGCCAGTTTCTACTGCACTTCCTTTATTTGAAACAATTACAGTTTTGGCTCATGGTTTGTTTCTGCATGATGAATTAAAAAAAAATAATGATAATCAATAATTATTGAAATACTTAATGCCCCACGAAACAATCTGGTTTCTGTGGCACTGAGTTAGCCCCATTTAGACTGCAGGTCAGATTTGGCAACATCAGTGGAACTGTGTTTCTGGAGTTGCTTCATGGTATTTATTATCAAAAAGTATGCACCCACTTCATTTATATTATACGTTGCCTTCCGAAAGCAAGGTTCTTGCTAAATACAGAACTGGAACATGAAATGGTTATTAATTGATAATTCTAGTGATAAGTAGTGATAAAGTTTCTTTCAGATCCTTGTCCATAAAATGTCAAAAGTACTTTGCAGAAATAGCAATCCTTTCCTTTATGTGCATCTCTGGGACCACAAGAAAAACAATCTCCAAATGACATTCGGTAACACAATAAAAATTCAAACAATGCATGTAACTCCATGAGCTCTTAAGGTCTGTAGGTTCAGCCAGATAAAATAATTCACACTAAAGGGGAAGGAACATTAATGTGTGGGGGTGGGTGTGTCAGAAATATTAGGAACCGAAATTGCCCACCGCCCAAAACGGGGCGCACCCTCCGTTTTTTAAAGTTTTTCTCCACCGCAACCCGCCTGCAGTCACTTCAGTGGCAAACACTGGGCCGCCAGGGAGGGTTTTGGCCAGGCCAGTAGCCTGGCACCCAAGAGGCCGAGAATAAAAAATAAAATGGCGTCGCCGGAAGCGCCACCTGTCCTTTAAGGATGGCCGCGCTTCCAACCAACAAGTACACCGATAGAAAAAGCTGTCGGGGGCACCGACCAGCAGTAGCGCTGCTTCAGCGGGGAAATTCCGCAAAAGGGATATTTCACGCAGGGCAATTTCGGGAAGGGGTCGCCGCCGGTAGGTAAGTGGTTGGTATGTGCACGCAGCGGCAGGAAAACGGGCGGAGCAGTCCCCTACACTGCTTGACCCTGAGTAAGGGCAATGTTGAAAATGACGACTCCTCCGCGCCACTCCATGGCCGCAGGCCTTATTGGAAAGGGGCAATTTAAGCCTCTTAGCCTCAGAAGTCATGTTGATTTTTTTTTAAGCCAATTTTCTAAAGGCATGAAAACCCTTTGAGTAAATATTTAGCACAAAAACTAAATGGTATAAGCATGTATCAAATCAGAAAAAAGTGCAATTGGTACTAACAAATTTCATGAAAAATATCAGCAGTTTCATAAAATCAAAGAATCTTCCAGCACAAGGAGGCCGCCATTTGGCTGTGCATAATATTTTCATAAACTATAATGGGGATATGGTTTGCAGTATTTATATATTTGTGTCAATGCAAACTTGCTGGTATAAAATATTTAAAATGTGATTTAAAATAATACGTTAAGAAATGACATCAGCGAAGTCTGTAAACCTGACACTGTTAGGAACCAACTTCTTTAACCTTAGCGTTACCTTATTAAAAACACATCTTCCCCATTATATTTTGCTGCCTACATTCACTAGATATTTCTGTACAATATCAAAACTGGTAAAATTCAAGAAAACCTAAAGTACTTAACATCTGCATATAGCTCTATATTCAAATGCTTCCTCATTCTGCATCTAAAGAAAATATGTTGAAATTTAATGTCTACGCCAAATGCAATATACGATTCTGATTGATGCACTTCAATTTGGTGTCTGATAAATGAGAATTCAACGCTTATCAAGACTCAACAAATTTCTCTGCACAATGACACTCTTCTGATTGCTGTGATTTAGATTTAAGTTTGGCCTCAAACACTCGAACATATTTCTCAGTGCAGTGACCTAATAACTTCTAATCTCTATTTCTTTACAAATACACAAGAACATCCAAGTGTTGCATTTTCACTTTTCTTTAGCTATCCAGTTTTGTTTTTCCTTGAGACTAACATATGGCAAATTCTGATGCAAGCACTACCATACATGTGCTGAATGTTGAATTACATATTTTCCACAATAACCAAAAAAATCATTTAATCAGCCTATTTATATAACAAGGCTGCAAACGATAAACATTATGGCCCCTAATTTGCAGCCCTGTGGGCCATGCAAGTTCCGGGTTTTCGCACGTGATGCTCTTGTGCGAAAACACGGAACTTGCGATCTGTCAAGAATTTCCTTCCCAGATCCTTGAAAAGGGTATCCGCGGGCGGAGTTAGCCCAACTCCTGCCCAATGAATGTCCGTGAAATTCTTACACCTAGTAAGGCCTGTTTATACCAGCGCAAGTGTTTTTAAAAAACATTAAAATATTTTTTTCCCATCATTTAAACTTTTAAAAACTTGTACAAGGCGGCAAGATAATTTTTAGCCCCTTCAAAACATTTAAATGTATTTTTCAAAAATTTAAATTTTTGTTTTAAATATTTAATTAAATGGCATTTGAAATTAATTTTAAATATGTAATACTTTGTTTTTATTTATTTGACATGTATATGGTTTTTTGGGGTATTCCCATTCATGCATATGGGGATTTCGTACCTACGGAATCCCTATAAGCATGAATGGGGATTCTCTTCTTTCATTCATAGGGCTGGCCTATGTGATCCAAGGAGCGCTTGTGAACTGCATATGCCCATGGGATATGTGGGCCTCTAGCCGCGAGTACTCGGGGAAGCCCAGGACCGCGAATCACCATACCTCTCGGACCACCAGGTACATAGAAACATAGAAAATAGGTGCAGGAGTAGGCCATTCGGCCCTTCGAGCCTGCACCACCATTCCGTGAGTTCATGGCTGAACATGCAACTTAGACCTCTAGAGGAGAAGAGGAATGGGGGGGGGGCCGGGAACAGGAGGGGGAGGGGGCCCGGGGGGGGGGGAGGAGACGAGGGATGGGAGGACAGGAGGAGGGGGAGGAGTCCGGGGGCATTTTATTTGTGAATTGGAGGTATTTCCCCACGGGAAGCCTCCGACTGCAAATTCAGGGGCATCGCAAAAGTTACTAGGGAAGCAAATGGTGAAAATGGGTTTGAAGGACAATTGATTATATATTTCTGGAGAAAAGAATGCAAGAAGGCAGAAAAATAAAATTGAGGTCAACTATAGAGAGGCAGGCCTTTTCATGCTGCCAATCTATTCAACATTCTTTGTGTCCTTCAAAGCTCAGCAAATTTTTGTTCAACTTCCAGCAGGACATTTTGTAATAGGCACAAACTGAAGTATCTTTAGTAACGAAAGACACACTAATCTTTTTGTAAAAACAAAATGCTTTTTTTGTGTGGGTGGGTTGGGGAAAGAGGACTATTTTGCCTTAAAAGTTGCTCCTCATGGCTGATAGTCCCCATTAAAGTATCCGAACTAAGTAATGAATATTCTTTGCACCAAGCATAACGTGCTTTCTATACACCATTAGCTTTGGCATGCTTTGCACAAATCAATTACATAAAGTAACATTGCTGAAATGTCAAGAAACACATGAATCTACTAGAAATATAGGTCCCAAGTTTCCACATGATTTGCTCCTGATTTTTTAGGAGCAACTGGTGGAGAACAGAGTATCTTAGAAATCGGAATTCTCCACATTTAAGTTTTCTGCAGTTCTAGTCAGGTAGAACAGTTTCACTTTTGAACAGAATTTTTTTTTCAAAAGGGAGCGTGTCCGGCCACTGACGCCTGATTTGAAAGTTTCCAGTGAAAACGTACTCCAAACTAACTTAGAATGGAGCAAGTGAAGATTTTTGTACGCTTGAAAATACCTTGTCTACACATTAAAAAATCAGGCGCAGGTTACAAATTAGGCGTCGGAACGAGGTGGGGGGGGGGGGGAGGGGGGGGGGAAGGGAAGTCATTAAATTCTACAATCAATCCTTAGTTATACTTATACAAATATTATACAAATAAATCCAACCTGAATAAAAATTTATAAGCAAAGAAAAGATTAAATAAACCATGTTCCTACCTGTGTGAAAGTGCTTCAGGCAGGCCTTTCAGGCAGCGGTGTGGCGTCGGTCTCGGGGGCAGGGGCAAGAAGCAGCAAGCAGCCTCAGTGCTGATCATGGAAGGGCAATGTGGTTTTATTAAAAAATGTTAAAAATTGAACAGCTACAAAGAATTTGAATAGTCTCAAATAAGTGCATGTGTCCCGTTTATCACAGTCTATCTTTAATTACAGAATGAGTGGTGGAGATTGAAACAGTAACGAGTTGTAAAGGCTGAATTAAAATGCACAGTTGCTGCAGTAACACTGGTTAAAGAGCCAACATTAATTCAGCAGGTGATTTATTCAGCAGTGCTGCTAAAAGCACTCCCTCACACACAGAAATATCAAGAAAATTAAAATGCAAGCCTTTGCAAGGGTTCAATAAACAAATTTTCACTTTTTCTGCAGCACTTTTAAAAATGGCCGAGTGCCAATGTTTACTTCAGACTGTGCGTGCGCGAACGCTCCAACGCGCAGGGTTGCCGGCACCAAAAAAACTCATTTAAATTGTACCCGCCCCCTCCTACTTACAAAATCGGCACGAGTGGTAGGCTCCGCCCACTGTGCGCCACGCCAAGCAGACATCGAGCTCCTTATACCGCTTTTTTTCAGGCGCCGTTATCAGCGTGAAAAACAGGCGCCCAGCTCTGAGGGGCGCCTTTTTCGCCGCGTGTGGAAACTTGGGGCCATAGGCCCCAAGTTTCCACATGATTTGCTCCTGATTTTTAGGAGCAACTGGTGTTGAACAGAGTATCTTAGAAATCGGAATTCTCCACATTTAGTTTTCTGCAGTTCTAGTCAGGTAGAACAGTTTCACTTTGGAACAGAATTTTTTTTTCAAAAGGGGGCGTGTCCGGCCACTGACGCCTGATTTCAAAGTTTCCACAGTGAAAACGTACTCCAAACTAACTTAGAATGGAGTAAGTGAAGATTTTTGTACGCTTGAAAAAACCTTGTCTACACTTTAAAAAATCAGGCGCAGGTTACAAATTAGGCGTAGGGAACGAGGTGGGGGGAGGGGAGGGGGGGGAAGGGAAGTCATTAACTTCTACAATTAATCCTTAGTTATACTTATACAAATAAATCCAACCTGAATAAAAATTTATAAGCAAAGAAAAGATTAAATAAACCATGTTCCTACCTGTGTGAAAGTGCTTCAGGCAGGCCTTTCAGGCAGCGGTGTGGCATTAGTGTCTCGACGGCAGCGGCAGGCAACAAGCAGCCTTCGAGCTGAGCTGCAGTGCTTGAGGCAGGCCTTCATTCCCCACGAAGATGCAGCACCCGGACGGACTTGAGGCCAGTCGGCCATGGGATTGCAGCGGCGTCAGTGGCTGGTCGGGAGCCAAAGAAAGAACAGCAGCAGCCTTCGAGCTGTGAGGGGGACTGACTGAGGCCATTTGGACAGGGAGAGGCAGCCACATCGACATCTTTATATTTAAATTTGCAGAATGGGTGCACCACATATTAGGCAATGGTTTGCTTCCTCATGCAAGAAATTCTTTGTTCTTGGTGGATGTTGATCCATTGCAAAGCTGAATTGGCACTTTTATTTCTACAAACACACAGTCCTTAATTTGCAGGCACCGGTTCTGCAAGTTTAGCAGTGAAAAGCTGAACTCACTGATTTCAGCAGGTGATTTATTCAGCAGTGCTGCTAAAAGCACTCCCTCACACACAGAAATATCAAGAAAATTAAAATACAAGCCTTTGCAGGGGTTCAAAAAACAAATCTTCACTTTTTCTGCAGCATTTTAAAAAATGGCCGAGTGCCAATGTTTACTTCAGACTGCGCGTGCGCAAACGCTCCAACGCGCACGGCTGCCGGCACCAAGAAGCCTCATTTCAATTGTACCAACCCCCTCCTACTTACAAAATCGGCGCGAGTGGTAGGCTCCGCCCCCGTGCGTCGCGCCAAGCAGACATCGAGCTCCAAGGAGCTCGAGAATACCGCACTTTTTTTCCGGCGCGAAAAACAGGCGCCCAGCTCTGAGGTGCGCCTTTTTCGCCGCGTGTGGAAACTAGGGCCCATTGTTCCATTATTGCTCTCCTAACCCAAGTACTGGCAGAACTGAAATTACAACCTTCTTAAATATTCTCAACAATGCTTTCAGTCTGTAACCCCCTAAGGGCGCAAGTTTCCACACGATAAAAAACGGGCGCCCCTCCGAGCTAAAAAAAAAAAATCGCGATTCTGGAGCGTTCTGCAGCTCCTTGTCTGCCTGGCGCGGCGCCCAGGGGGGCGGAGCCTACACTTTTGTAAGTGGGAGGGGGCGGGTACTATTTAAATTCGTTTTTTTCCTGCCGGCAACGCTGCGCGTGCGTGTTGGAGCGTTCGCGCACGCGCTGTGTTAAAAAGACAGTGGCACTCGGCCATTTTTGTAGTTCTTTGCAGCTGTTTAATTTTTGAACATTTTTTTAATAAAAGCACATTGCCATCAGCACATCAACACTTGCAGCCTTCTCACTGTCTCCTCCCCCCCGCGGGAAGAACGGGCGCCTCCTCTCCCCCCCCCCCCCCCGCGGGAAGAACAGGCGCCTCCTCTCCCCCCCCCCCCCCCGCGGGAAGAACAGGCGCCTCCTCCCCCCCTCGAAGAGAACGGGCGCCTCCTCCCCCCCCCCACGGGAAGAACGGGCGCCTCCTCCCCTCCCGCGGGAAGAACGGACGCCTCCACCCCCTCCCCCCCCGCAGGAAAGAACGGGCGCCTCCTCTCCTCCTCCTCCCCTCCCCCTCCCCCCCCCCCCCCGCGGGAAGAACAGGCGCCTCCTACCGCCCCCGCGGGAAGAACGGGCGCCTCCTCCCCCCTCCGCGGGAAGAACGGGCGCCTCCTCCCCCCCCCCCGCGGGAAGAACGGGCGCCTCAGGCTGACTGCAGCATTCTCCGTGCCTTCACACAGGTAGGAAGATGGTTTATTTAATCTTTTTTTTGCTTATAAATGTTTATTCAGGTTCGATTTATTTGTATAATATTTGTAGAAGTATAAATAAGGATTGATTGTAGAATTTAATGACTTCCCTCCCACCCCCCACCTCGTTCTGGACGCCTAATTTGTAACCTGCGCCTGATTTTTTAATATGTAGAACAGGTTTTTTCAGTTCTACAAAAATCTTCACTTGCTCCATTCTAACTTAGTTTGGAGTACGTTTTCACTGTGGAAACTTTGAAATCAGGCGTCAGTGGCCGGACACGCCCCTTTTTGAAGAAAAAATTCTGTTCCAAAGTAGAACTGTTCTACCTGACTAGAACTGCAGAAAACTAAATGTGGAGAATTCCGAAATATCTAAGATAGTCCGTTCTCCACCAGTTGCTCCTAAAAATCAGGCGCAAATCATGTGGAAACTTGGGCCCTATATTTCTCACTTCATGTTCAGTGTCCGCTTCCCCCCGGGAAAGTGCTCAGAGACATTTCTTTATGCAATGAGCATTATATAAATGCAAGTTTGTAAATTAGTTTCTCCTTGTTCAATTTCTACCTTCGAGGTGATCCATTTCCCAACTTAGATAGTAGGTGGCTGACTTGCTTGCAATGCCATTCAAGTTAGATGGCTGCATTGGAGATGTTAGAATTAATGCTGATTGACTTGATCTATAGTTTTCCCTTTCTCTTGTAAAAATTTCCTTCTACTTGGCTCTTTCACACTCAAGATCAAGAACTCGCCATGTGGAGAATTGCAAGGCTAGTATCATAAACTGCCTGAATGGTTTAAAATAAAGTTTATATTTTATTTTCTCGAAGCCTCTACATCAACGTATTGAAGAAGTTATTGCCATAAGAGACCAAGCACAATTTATGCTGTATTACATTTCTGGCAAAAAAAAAAATCAGCATTTTAGACTGTATCAATCTAGTTATACTAGCTACAAGGAACAATAAACATTTTCAGATATACGATTCTAGTTTCAAAGGAAAGTAAGATTTTGAAACCCATGTTCTTTTTAAAAGGCTTCAGCACTACACTGTGTGGGTAATTTTGTACAATACTTTTCTTTGCCATCTTCATCATTTCCTACTTCCCAATGAAAACAATGAGTTTGATGAACAACTCGAGTCGATTCACAAGCTGATAAAATGACAGGAGGATTCAATTGTCTAAACGCCAGCCAGGAATACAAAGACACCTCTATGGACCTTTCAGATACAGTATTCAAAAACCATACATGATCAAACCTTTGATAAATTAAAACGCAAGATTTTTTGCACAGTTTAAATTATATTGCCATCTCCCTATAGCACATTCTATCCTTTAAAAGGCTATGGTAATGACAATCTATTTCTGTTCAGCACAGGAATCTTGACAAATAAAAATCCAATCAATCTAGAAGTCCAGTAACAGTGCAATTCATACAAATTCCCTGCAATGCACAATGAAGTATAGTCATTTCCCAGAATCAAAAGGCAATGATATAGTTCAATCATTCATCATTTAATTACACATAATATTCAGCAGCTCCTCTAACAAAAAGCTATTAGTCATGAATCCACATTAACCTTCATACCAAAGCTGGGAGCTAAAAATAACAGCCAGCAAACAATATTACATCATCATGTAATTATGCTGGATTCAGTAAAGCCAAAACAAATGATAAAAGGTTTAAGAAGCACAAAGATTGAAATTCTTGCACTGCAGAATTATCAATTGCTTCTACCAATGGAAAAATGTTAACTCTCAAAAACAAAATTAAACATCGATAGTTTCAAACAAAGGTTTAAAACAGAAAACACAAAAGGTATTTTAAAATCAACAAATTGTTAACTGCTCTTTTTTGTCTCTAAATATCAGACAACATCTTTCAGCTCTGAATCCCTACGACTTTCAGACAGCTTTCCACTGGAATATTGTCATCAAAATAGAGAACATGCACAATGAAACAGTATCTGAAGCATACCAAAGGACCTACATTACCTGTATACTGCACAAGGAACATCCCCAATCACTTCTTAATGAGTAGAATGTGCTTTCTGTTCCATAGACTGAGAAGAGCTGTCAAAACCAAGCTCCTAAAAATCTCAGCACCACACGAACAACAGAGCGTACTGCAAGCACAGACAAATAAGAGATCCTACTAATGCCACCACACAAAAGGGAGGCAATGGAAATCACAAGAACCTTCAGGGCACAGGCTAGAATTGGCTCTTCTGATCCAGTGTTCATGTGTCACCATCTGTCTTGAGTGAGTGACAGTTAAGAGCTGACTTGTTCGGGGGAAGGGAAGGGCAGGTGGGAAAGCAATTAGCACTATGCTCATCTGTGAATTCATAAGGGATTTCATACATCGATGCCTTCAGAAGCAGTATGCAGGCAGCAAATCAGGAGCTCATGATTTGCGTGCCTGCAAAGAGCTCCTTCAGACGCAACATAGCTTGCTGAGCTGCTATCAAAACTAGAGGGTGGTAAAAGCAAACAACTTGGAATAGGCAGAGGCTGCATTGCATAGTTTCAAGGATGACTGATACTGACCTTGGAGCCCACAACAATCTTAACATCGAATCAATCAAAGCAATGTGCATTAGGTCAAGGAAGAAATATTGCAGAATTTAGCAAAATTACTTAGAATTCAATATTTCAAAGATGGATTTTTTCAACTGATACTGTAATTGGTTAATCAATGCAGCCAAGATTTTGAGATGCTGAATCACATCAGCTAATTGATTTCAGCCTAAATAACAGCTTCTTTGTTTTCCAAAGACAGTAATGCCTTTGTTTTGTACATTGCTAGAATAGTTTCAATGCTGTGACTGAATAATTGTTCCTGCCTTTTGTGATTCCAACAAAATAATAATCTAAGGAAATTAAGGCTTCTTGAAATGGGGATGGGGAAGAAGAAACAAGCAGAGATTGAACATGCAACTGTGAAGAATATTACACTGATCCGTTTGTGATATAGCAATATCAGAAAGAACCGTAATTTTTTTAATTAACTGCACCCCGAGACTGATGACAGCATTAAAACACTCTGTAGTTGACAGCCAACTTCTAATCTGAGTCCCATGATACAATTATTACTCAAACTTAGCTGCCTACATTAGTTAGACTTTGCCAGTTGTCAACACGGATTTCAGATGGAACTCCCATGCCTTGTGCTAAGAAAAGACACGAACTATTGAGCTCATAACACTTAAATTGTAGCACCTGCTGGCTAATCATGAAGCAGCACTGACAGCTGTTATGGAGAATTCGGATCCCCTTGTTGATAAATTGGTTAAGGGGTGAAGAAACTATTTGTAAATAAAAAGGCCTCATAAGAAATGACAATTGGTAGCAGCCTGTGTTCTAAGATATTCCTATATGATTTCATTAAAATACTTGTGCAAGATTAATGAATAAACAAGGCTATCAGCCAATGCCCGTTAAAAATGTTACAGAAGTTTCGGAAACCTATTTTTTTAATCAGTTGATAAAGTACCTGCTCCAATCCACTGGAGCTCAACTGCTGCAAGAACAGCTGTTGTTCTAAGGTAGAACGGGGCAATGTGATTATACTTCAATACATTTTTGAGGACAAAAAAAGCAAAAGGAAACAAATGAGGCGGTCTTGTTCACAAATTAACAAGCACAACATGCTTAAATATCTTAACCACATTGCTTAGAAATTATTACTTGATTTACAACTACTTTCTAAAGCGCTTCAGAATATAAATGACCAGTGAAATCTGATTCACTCAAAAAAAACATTAGCATTACTAATGGATAAATATTATTGGATACATTTTATTAGTACCAGCATGCACAACAGTACTTCAATTATGCTGCAACAGTCTCACTGGATATTTGTTGTGTGCTACAGCAGGACAAGCAAGGCCAGTAGCAATGCATCATTAAAGGCTCCGCTCACTAAAATGAATGACTAAGAGAGTGTGCTATGCTTTGCCTAATGTACAACTGTGAAGCTTCAGTGTCCTTTTCATCTCTCTTGAAAGCAGTGAAATGAAAGGGTATATGGTCCGGAGATTATTGGCAACATTTTATTACCTCACCCAAATGGGCATTTTTCTTGTAACATGAGTAATAAATTCCACATTACACAATTTGGCCAAACATAGGGGGAAATTACAGACACAATCAATCATTCTGGCCTCAACCAACTACATAAATGCCTCCACCGAATTTTTCACTTGCCTAGCACTGCTCCCATTGTTCCTCCATCCACAGATGAATAGCAACAGGAAGAAACCATGTAACCCACAGAACTTGCTCCACCATTTTTGCCAACCATGCAGCTCCATCTTTTTAATTTCAATTCCCAATCTAATTAACACAGTATAGATCAGTCTTCAACCAATACAATTTTCAGAGATGCACAACATCAGCCAATAACATCTCTCCATCAGACTTTGCTTTTCTTCTCCTTTCACTTTGTATCTTTCTATAACAATACATTCAGATCAGAAATGGAGCAAAGGGAAGGTGAAATAAATCCAATCTTTACCCCACAAGTTAGTGATCCAACATGCTGCATCATCATCTCATCCCATAATTGCAAATGGCTACACCACCCCATCTCTCCTGCAGCCAGGAACAGATAAGCAGGTGACACACATTTGTAATGCTCGCTCCAATTATACCGTTGGGTTTGGTGCAATGCCCAAAACTGTTTTCAAAGAAATGAATGCAGAGCAAAGCCTCTCACTGCACAGGTAGAAATGTTGACTATCATGAACCTGGGAGTTTCAATATATATATGCACTTGAAATAAGATGGTCCCTTTGTATGCTATACTTCCCATTTTCACTTTTACTGAACGAATGGAACTCTAATCATTAGAGACGTCAAAGTTCACAGATCTAACTCAATCACCAAATAAACTTTATCCCTTTTTGCTATGTATTTGTTTCATCTACTGCCAGAAACATGTTGGCAGTAGTTACACATTGCAGTTGTGAACATCAGTAATAGGACAAAGACAACTCTCCCAAATAGTTTCACTACTGATAGCACATTTTACATTGCTAAGTAACAGACAGTGTTATACTACACATTAGACATCTATGCAGTACACACAATAGTGTGGTACCACTACCAAAAGCTTAACATAACTGTTGCAAAATGTATTGTAATACCAATAATGCCTCTGTGTAAACTGGCAGATGTGGATGGGTAAACAAGTGCAAGTTTATGCACAATATGGTGCCTGAAATGGCTGTCTGAAGAATACCGACCATCTCACAATTGTCATGAATTGGACACTTCCATGCCCCCGCCCCCACCCGGAGCTGGATTCAAACCCAGGTCGTAAAAAAGTCCATTGCACCACTAATGTTTTACACACCTCTCATCCAGCTGCCACAGCAATGTGGATTTAATTAAGCTTCCATGAACCATTTATAATACACTATATCATGCACTGCATTCAACGTTTGTAATCTACCAAGAAAGAAAATCTGTAAAATTTCTCCCAACCCGCAAATGCAAGTAAGCAAAACTTTATATATATCCATCTCCAACTCTTCACTCATAATTTTTCCTTAGTCACAGTAACCAAAGTATTGCCTGGAATTTCTTATTTTCTCAATCAACACCTATTCCTTAACCATTAATTGCCTTTCTACTCGGGCATTAATCAAAGCATTTTTCAAAGGAATGAATTAACACATCATAAACTGATTTTTCTCAGTTTGTTGAATGTAGCCAATATTCTGTATAATTGAATCATGACTTATTTGCAGCAAGTAGTTTTAGGTTAGGATAATTACTCTCCCCCATACAGAATTGAGGGTTTACAATTTTAAAAAAAGCAGTGAGCCCATTTCAAAATAGTAGAGTCAGTGCCATAAACGGCACAGAAGAGGGACATTTGGCCCATCAAGTCCATGCCAGCTCTCTGTAGAGAAATCCAGTCAGTCCCATTCCCCTGCTCTATCCCCGTAACCCTGCAAGTTTATTCCCCTCAAGTGCCTATCCAATGTCCTTTTGAAATCATTGATCGTCTCTGCTTCGACCACCCTCGTCAGCAGCGAGTTCCAGGTCATTGCCACTTGCTGCATAAAACAGTTCCTCCTCACATCCCCCCTGTATCTCTTGCCCAAAACCTTAAATCTGTGTCCCCTAATACTTGTACCATCAGCTCATGGGAACAGCCTTTCTCGGTCTACCTCATGCAAACCCGTAATAATCTTGTACACCTTTATCAAATCTCCCCTCAACCTCCTTTACTCCAAGGTGAACAACCCCAGCTTCTCCAACCTAACCTTGTAGCTAAAATCCCTCATACCTGAAACCATTCTGGTAAAAAATCTCCTCTGCAACCTCTCAAGGACCTGCACATCCTTCCTAAAGTGTGGTGACCAGAACTGAACGCAATACTCTAGTTGTGGCCTAACCAGAGCTTTATAAAGATTCAGCATAACTTTGCTGATTTTGTACTCTATACCTCTATTTATGAAGCCCAAGATCCCATATGCTTTGCTAACTACTCTCTCAATATATCCTGCCACCTTCAAGGATGTATGCACATGAACCCCCAAGTCCCTCTGTCCCTGCACAATCTTTAGAACTGTGCATTAAGTCTACATTGCCTCTCCCTATCCCTTCTGCCAAAATGCATCACCTCACACTTCTCTATTAAATTCCATCTGCCACTTGTCTGCCCATTATGTCCTGTTGCACTCGATTGGTATTATCCTCACAGTTTGTCACCCCTCCAAGTTTGACATCATCAGCAAATTTGGAAATTTTACTCTGCATTCCAATATCCAAATCATTTATATATTTCAAAAAAAGCAGTGGTCCTCGCACTGACCATTGGGGAACACCACTGTCTACCATCCTCCAGTCTGAAAAACAACCATTTAGACTTGCTGTTTTCTGTCCTTAAGCCAATTTCTTATCCATGCCGACACTGGCCCTCCTATTCCATGAGCCTCAGTTTTGTTATCCAGCATTTTATGTGGTATGTTGTCAAACACTTTCGTAAAATCTATATGGACAACAACCACTGCAGCCCCTTCATCAACCTTCTCTGTTACTTCATCAAAAAATTCTTAGATTAGCAGCTATGAATGGTTTGTAAAATAAAAGAGGGAGGACTATGTACAATGAATTGAAGAGGTCAGAGTAACTTGTGACACATCAGATGATAGAAAAATAGCTTAAAAAGAAAATTAAAATTAAAAATAATTTAAAACTAGTCTGTCTGCCATGGCTTTTCACACAGGGCATTAAGAGAAAGTGTAGCTATCAGGTTAACTGGGGTTAGAGAGGGTGGATAAATAATTGGACCAGGGCACACAGATGTAACAGAATCCTTTTAAAGTTGTACATTCTGTCCTTATTTTCATTTTCTATTATAACTCATAGGTAAACATCAAGATAAGCAGCAATTTGGGAAGCACAGTAGAGTCGGTTGGAGCATATGAATTTCTCTGCAGTACTGGCTAAGAAGCTGGCAGATACAAAACTGAGGTACGTCACCACTTGTGTCAGGAGGGTTAAATTACAGAAGGACAAGTTTATATAGGTAGTTACCATTATAATTGTGGACATGAGAATTTATAATGAAAAGGGTTGACAGGATGTGTGTGCAGATGCAAGATGTTTAATATATTACTAGTTGATCTCCTATGGGGTTCCACAGTTAATTTAGAGAATATGGGTTTATTTTACCTCTCTGCTGTCTTCATGTTGCTGTTTTTCTCTTACAGCTCTCTGTCTGTCTCTCCTGTTTCTCACTCATTAACATATCTTCTAGCTTTTCTCTATCATCTAATGCTCGTCTAGTTTTTCTTTCCTGTTGGATGGGAGTTTATGGGTGGCATGGTGGGCGAAGCAGCTGCCAAATGCTTTTAGAGTGAGGGTGGGGCAAAGTGGCCAGCTGTGCCATCCCCTCCCCCAATTCTTCCCACACCCCTTGGCTACCATTTGAGGAGAATTAGTGCTTTATTCACTGCCACTTCTCCACCAGGAATGCCTCACAGACCTGCCCTTTTATTCTTTCTTCTCCTCCCCTCCCACTTTCATTGCACTTGCTTTAAACTTGTTACATCTCTAACTTCTGATGAAAGATCATTGACCTGAAACGTTAACTCTGTTTCTCTCTCTACAGATGCTGCCTGACCTGCTGAGTATTTCCAGCATTTTCTGTTTTTATTTCAGATTTCCAGCACCTATAGTATTTTGCTTTTGTTTTAGGGTTTAATTCACTGGCACTTTTCTTCAAGGATGCCTTCTGCTCTCACCCCTTTCCCCTCCTTCCTAAAACCACAATAAGGTTTCCTACTGTGCTCACCTTCCTCACCACCAGCCTCCACATTCAATGGATCATCCGCCACCATATCCGCCACTTCCACGTGATGCCAACACATCTTCTATTCCCCTCGCAGCATTCAGAAGGGACCACTCCTTCCGCGATACTCTGATCTACTCTTCAATCACCCCCAACGCTACCTCCCCTTCCACGGTACCTTCCCATGCAAGTGCAGGAGATGCAATACCTGCCCTTTTATCTCCTCCTTTCCCACCATCCAGGGCCCTAAACATTTCTTTCAGGTTAAACGACGACTTACTTGTACTTCTTTCAATTTAGTATACTGTATTTGCTGCTCACAATGCAGTCTCCTTTACACTGGGGGAAACCAAACGCAGATTGGACAATCGCTTTACTGAACACCTCTGTTCAGTCCACAAGCGTGACCCTGGGCTTCCGGTCATTTGTCACTTTAATTATCTGCCCCACTCCGACCGTGGCCTCCTACACAGTTCTAATGAAGCTCAAGGAACAGCACTTTACAGCCTTCCGAACTCAATACAGAGTTCAACAATTTGAGATCATAACCACTGCTCCCATTTTTTCAGATAATTGTTGCTCTGCTTTTGTCATTTTCAGCTCCTCTAGACCCATTTTTCGTTTCTTTACTTGTCCCATTGCCACTCCCTTTTGCTTTGCACCATCATCCCATTTGTCATTTAATCACTTCTGCCTTCCACCCTGTTGCAGACTTTCTCTTTTGTTCTTTCCTCCCCCACCCCCACTTTCCCCTGACCCTGTACTTGCTTAAAACCTGTTACAGCTGTAACATTTTCCAGTATTATGAAAGATTATCGACCTGAACCGTCAACTCTGCTCTCTCTCCACAGATGCTGCTTGACCTGCTGAGCACCTCTAGTTTTTATTTCAGATTTCCAACATCCGCAGTATTTTGCTTCAGTAGTGTTTACACAGGAATGCTTCATGTAAATTTCTGTTTGAAATGTTTATATTAGCAGTTTCAAAGTTAAATGTTGACCTTAAAAAACATGATTCACTCATAATGCATGAAGTAAGGATTGTGGATGGCAAGTGCATGTCATTTTCAAATTTTTCTATATAGACAAATCTGCATATTCTGAGCAACTCTTTTGAAAGAAGGATATTTACCAGATGTTCGGTGGCATCTATAGTCAAAAACAAGCTGTTCCATATAGTAAAGTTGTTCAGTATGATTCTTTCAGCCAATGAGTTTCCTATTTAAAAAAGAAAACATATCAATCAATAAAGTTCATGATTTGAGGCTACATGTTAAAGTACACAATTAAAATGTATTTTTCCATTTCTCATCAAAGTTGCAAATGATCAACTCAGCTATTTTACTAATAAATAAATAAATAAATAAATAAATACAGAAATTGAAATGTTATACTTCCTCAAATAATTTCACTTTGGTAGTTGTATTTCTCAACAACTACAACAATACAAAAAAAGTGGTTACTCTTTTTCTGCAATGTCCCAGGTGAACAACATAGCACTGGGTGCATGATTACTGGAGTAAAATATGCCCTTAAAATTACTCATGACTGCATTGACCTTCCATTCCATATAGGAATAAAGACCCGATCGGTATATGTAGATTAGTTTATTAACACAAGAACAGATTTCCCAGTGTAGCGGCATTCAAACTATCAGCTGGATTTTGTGGATAAATGTAAAAGTTTGCTATCAAACTCAAAGGCTACCTACAATAAAATCCTAAAATTAAGAACTAATCTCTTCTTAAGGGACTGCCACTGGTAAAATCTATAGCGTGAAACTCATTGATAATACATGGAGAAATGACTGTTTAAATGGAGGCCAATGCTCATGGAGAGCATTAAGTTCACATCATATAATGAAAGCATTTTATAAGAAACAATAGGAGGGAACTTTTTATAAGACACACAGCATTTGGTCAGGGATGTGGTAAAAAAATGTATGTGAGAAACAGAATTAGCAAGCTTAATAAGATGCCGAAAGTCCAACCTCTGACCTGAAGCCCAAGACTGAAATTTGACTATCTTAGAAAGCCATCATTGGATTTTGACTCCGTGAAAGGCAATATCAAGAGTCAGGTCAAACATGATCAATAAATAATTATTTGCCTTCTGACTGGTCTTCCTCAATTCTAATGTTAACAGCAAAAGAAATTACCACATCATTGTAGATACAACCAGGTTGAAAGCAATGGGCATAGAGATCCATTTGTTTGGGAAAAAGGCTGAGGGGTGACCGAATAGAGGTTTTTTAAATTCTCAAAGGTTTTGATAGAGTAGATACAGAGAGAATGTTTCCACTCGTGGGGAAGAGCATAACTGGAGGCCATCAATATAAGATAGTCACCAACAGATCAAACAGGGAATTCACAAGAAACTTCTTTACCCAGATGGTGGTGAGAATGTGGAACTCGCTACCATAGGGAGTGGTTCAGGCAAATAGTATAGATGCATTTAAGGAGCGCCTAGATAAGCATATGAAGGAGAATGGAATAGAGGGTTATGCTGATAGGGTTAGATGAGGAAAAACAGGAGGAGGCTCAAGTGCAGCATGAACTGGTTGGGCCGAATGGCCTGTTTCTGTGCTGTATATCCTATGTAATCTTATGAGTATCTTGTGGAAAGACCATTCATGAGGGAAAAGGTTATGATGCCCAAGAGCACCCACTTCATTTTATTCCTGCAAGCTGGCTATAAATTTGAAAAGCAAATGATGTAATTCTGAAGAAAAACTTGCAAGGTAAAAAAAATTTGATTCGTCAATAAATAGATGTCAGGAGGGGAAGATAACATAGAATGATGATGACGACGACGACGACAACGTGTCCACAGGAGCATAATTTTCCCTGAAAGTGACATTTAAATTACAATAATTATTTCTAGACCGTCAATAATTTTTTTTTATAATCTCCATGAAAGCTACTTTCCAACTGTGTTGTGCCACTGAATCAAAATCTTCAATCACTGAGGTGGGAATATCCATTAGGAGAGCTAGCTGTGGGCACTGCCTTGAAGGACACATTGGGGGATATCCATTAAATATCATCTAATTTTGGCTTGGTGGCTGTCCCTTTAAATCCAGTCACAACACACAAGGTGTTTGTTCAATAAATGTTCTCAATAGTTTATACCCAAGACCCATATTCTTTTAACAGTTCACTTTTTCAAACAACTATCTAATTCCCTTTTGGAAGAATTATGGACTTGGTTTGTGGCAGGGAATTCCATATCCTAACAATCTTCTGTGCATTTTCCCCCATTTAATTCTTTGTGTCCTTCGTTAATGGGCCATAACTTGCTGTGGCAGAATATCTAATGGTGTTGAGATTTTTAAATGTTTTGTATGGCATGTTGCTGAAAGTGAGAGCCGATAACGGTGCAGCAAGGGAAACAAAGCATCTGGGACCTGAGTGAACAGGGAAAACTACTGTGTATCTCCTTAACCAATTAGATTGAAGGATTGCAAAATTGCCAGTGCAAGGACTGAGAAGGAAGTGTAAATTAGAATGGACGAATTCAATGCCAAATCAAGGACAGAAAGAGAAATAAAAGGGAGGGAAAGACGGATTGGATTGAGAGGAACAGAAAGGAAAAGAAGGAACAAGCCGCTGCACCTTTAATGCAGGTTGAACCGGCACTCTCGGGACCTGGCCTGTGCCGAATGAGGGGAGATTATCGACCCGAGGGGGGAAAGAGGAGGTTGCCCGAGGTCGGGGGGTGGGGGAGGAGATCGGCAGCCCGAGGGGGCCCTACTGGCCCCGAAGTGTCAGCAGGCCCCGAAGAGTCGTCGAGCCTTGAAGTGTCGGCGGGGCACAAGGACGCGGCCCACCGGCCCAACCCCCCGGAGGGAGTGCTGTGGGGAGGAGCAGCCGGCCTGAGGACCGTGGCTGCAGGAGTTCCAGCAGGGCGAGGAGGAAGGAGGAGGCAGCCAATAACCCCGGCATCGAGAGGAAAGATTATATTGGTGAGTAGGATTTTGACTGGCTCTGCGCATACGCCACCCGGCAATGGTGCTGGACGAGGGGTGGTGCTGGATAAGGGATAAAAGAGGTTTAACTTGTAGTTAATTTTCAGTGTCAGAGGTCGATTGGCAGTAATTAACATTTATCATGCCGTTAAAAGGGCACTTAGATTGAAATGGACAAGACTCAGCTGTCTATAGCAAGTTTAGCTTGGGCAAACACAGCAACTTCACGATGTTCGAAGCACTTTAATACTGAGCGAGACAGTGAGATGCCATTTGTGCAAAGCCAACAGCGGAGCACACATCCCGAACAACAACTTTTGGTTTGCCACATTTAACCATGCATCTTCCCTCACCTGAAGTTGCGGTAGCAATTGCGCATAAATACCATTACACTGACCCTTATTTTTTTTTTTTACAGCAAATTATGGGCCATTTTCTTGCCAATTACTGGTAACAATCATACTCTATTTAACCCATCAAATGTTTCATAATCTTGAAGACCTCTATTCGGTCACCCCTCAGACAGCTCTGGTTAATGAAATAGTTCCGAACCTCTCTTGAACGGAGCATTGTTTACCATAATGGTGAATGCTGAGCAGTGCTATGCTCAGAGTGCCAGTTTCAGAAATACAGATGTTTAAATCAGCCAAGGTGACTAAAAAAAGCCTGTCAACTTTAGTACTCTAAAAGTTTGATCTACATCAGATAGGTTCAGCAATACAGCGGGCTTTTACAGTTTATTGATCAGCTGTTTAAATTGCTGGCCAGGACTGCTCACCGGCACCTTAAACAGCTGAACAGCATTCTTTTGAGACATCTCTATTTTCCTGTAGGAATAATTTTAATTGAAAATGAATTTATGTATTTGTATTTGGACAATGGGAGCATACACATACACATAAAATATTTTTATATTGGCTCAGGTTAAAACGTTGGAACACAAACATTAATCGTTTAACTGGTCACTTTATAATAAAATTGATATGCCTTGTAAAATTGATACGTGATGTAAAAGCATAAGAGCTACTGTGATGTTGTCATGCAGTTACACATATGACCTAATATTATGATTATGAAACTTTGTTTATTAAAGACTATCTCTTAAAATATTTGTTCATTTTTTCAATTCTGATGGAAGGTTTGCATGCCCGAAGCATCAAAGTATTTGTTATCTGCACAGATAATGACTGTCATGTTGTTTTCATTATTTTTTGTTTTTGCTGAAGTGGTTCAAAAAAGATTGTACAAGTCCGCAGAGGAATCAACTGACAATGGGCAAAGTGGTGTCAGAATATTTGAGGAAGACAAAGGGTTGCAGAAGGTTTGGGGAGGGATTTGACAGGCAGAAACTTTGTGGGTTGAGAACTGATGGTTCCCATCTCTTGGGTGTCTCATCTTCACAAAGCAGCAATACCCTGTTCCTCAGAATGCTCCGAGCAACCCCCAAATATTAACAGACCATATCTTTCCACTGCTCCAAATCCTCCTTCTGATGGACTCCAAGACCATCCTCCCCACTTCCAGACCCCCAGGACACCTCAGTGCTCAGAAGGTCCTATATTGCATTCCCAATGGTTGCTGATTGCAGAACTGCCCACCCTCCATCCCCATGCTCCCAGATCCAAGGACCCCTCTCCCCTCACAGATCCTAGTAACTGCACCACTGTTCCTTTACCTCCCTTTAAGAACATAAGAAATAGGAGTAGGCCATTTGGCCTCTCGAGCCTGCTCCGCCATTCATTATCATAGCTGATCTGATCCTGGCCTCAACTCCACTTCTCCATCTGCTCCCCATAACCTTGGACTCCCGTATCATTCAAAAATCTGTCTATCTCCATCTTAAATATATTCAAATATCCAGCCTCCGCAGCTCTCTGGGGTAGAGAATTCCAAAGATTCACGACCCTCAGAGAAAAAATTCCTACTCATTTCTGTTTTAAATTCTGAAACTATGCCCCCTAGTTCTAGATTCCCCCATGAAGGGAAACATACTCTCTGTATCTACCCTGTCAAACCCCCTCAGAATCTTGTATGCTTTAATAAGATCACCTCTCATTCTTCTAAACTCCAATGAGTACAGGCCCAACCTACTCAAGCTTTCTTCATATGACAACCCCTTCATCTCAGGAATCAACCTCATGAACCTTCTCTGAACTGCCTCCAATGCAAGTATATCCTTCCTTAAAACTGAACGCAGTATTTCAGGTGTAGTCTTACCAACACCCTGTACAGCTGCAGCAGAACTTCCCTATTTTTATACTCCATCTCCCTTACAATAAAGGCCAACATTCCATTTGCCTTCCTGATTACTTGCTGTACCTGTAAGCTAACCTTTTGCGTTTCACATACAAGAACCCATAGATCCCTCTGTACGATAGCATTTTGTAATCGCTCCCCATTTAAATAATAATTTGCTTTTTTATTTTTCCTACCAAAGTGGATGACTTCACATTTTCCCACATTATAGAACATCTGCCAAATTTTTGCCCACTCACTTAGCCTATCTATATCCCTTTGTAGATTCTGTGTGTCCTCCTCACAACTTTCTTTCCCACCTATCTTTGTATTATCAGCAAATTTGACTACGTTACACTCGGTCCCTTCATCCAAGTCATTAATATAAATTGTAAATAGTTGAGGCCCCAGCACTGATCCCTGTGGCACCCCACTAGTTAAAGTATGCCAACCTGAAAATGTTCCGACTCTCTGTTTTCTGTTAGTTAGCCAATCCTCTATCAACGTTAATATATTACCCCCAACCCCGTGAATCCCAGTGATCCTGGTAACCCCCTACCAGTGCTCCCAGACCTTCTATGGCTTAAAATATCTTTACATCAGTCAATGAAAAGAAGCATTAAAGAAACTAGGAAAACAAAAACGTCAAATAAAATGGACCTCCTAAATTACTCATTGAATTGAACAGAGTTACCCAAGGATGTTCCTTTCAGGAACCATTTATCTTGGATGATTTTCCTTTTAACACAATATGAAGTGAAGGCCGAGCAACAGTCTTCCAACCTTGCTGGATTTTATTTTGTCCAACCAAGTTCCTTTCACAGATCTTAGTCCCCAAAGGGTATGGTAGGGCCTTGGTTATGGTACTGGACAAGCAACCTAGAGATTGAGGGGTCAAATCTTGTCACAATACATTGTGAAACTGAATTCAATAAATTTGATAATATTTTCATTTTTGGTGCCAGACCACAAATTAAGTGTCAGCTGTTGGCAGCACTCGTCAGAGATACCCCACTCCTCCACAAAGTATGTGTAGTACTCACCGATAGACTCGGCATTGACATCAATGCAATGGTGTGGACGAGTGGTACTTGCCGACTTGTTCCCCACTAAAGACGCCATAAAAAGTTAGGGCTGGTGAATTTTTAATGGCTGATGTGATAATTACCGCCAAACAACCTCGCTAGCCCTGAAAATGTAATTTTACAAGTGTGGTGCCTCATTCCTTCAAAAGTTAATTCGTGTTGGAAATTTAAAAACTTTTTCTGTCCATCTCTTCTTTCTCTCTCTTAATTCCATCTGTATTTCTCAATCTTTATTTCGCTTTCTGGACATGATTTAAATCTAATTTGTATTTCCTGCTTTATACTTCCTGGTTTAGACTCTGCGTGTTTCAGTGAGGATTCTTCAATCTTGAAGAGCCTTGCTGTTTCTTGTCCTGCTCACAAACGTCACAGATCCTCTATAGAAGCCACCACACTGGATCAGACGCTGGGCACCTGTCGGCAAGGGGAACGGCAAAAGCTGTTCCTTTGCTGCTGACTGCAAAATACATGGTGCCAAGAGGTCTTTTGCCCATTGGTACAAGAAGAAAAACAGAGCTCTAAATTATTTTGTTTTGAAGAAAATTTAAAGCGGATAATTTTCAAGAACATTAGGCAATAAAGAATGTCAAGAGAAGGAAACCTGATGTACAGGTGGCTTCCCCCCTTCCAGTAACCCTTCCTGAAAAGTGCATGTGTACTAGGCAAAGCTTATAGGAGGTAATACACTATGCTTTTAAAATTGAACAATTGGAAATCACGAGTTAAATCGTAGTGATTAAAGATGGATGACAAAATAGGTTTGGTTTTTGTTAAAAATATACTTCAAATCTATTTTGAAAATCTTGAACATTATTAAAGTATGCAACAAAAACATTCTTATGCATAGCCCACCTAAGCAGACACTGCCTCTCGTGCTTCACCAATCCTGCCATTATTAAACACTAAGCCATATGGAGTCCACTAAGCCTCTTGTATTGAATACTCAAGTTGTATAGGACCAGACCAATAACCACTAGCGCCAACAAAAATGCACAGCTTGAAAAAAAAAGCTTTTACAAGCTCATTAATAATTCACAGATTGAAGAAACCTTCCGAAACAAACACCCTATTTGTTAATGCTTGAACTTGTTAATTTTCATGATACATATAGCATGGAATATTCAAGAAATACATTAAGCTTCTTTAATCATTCATTACTTAATGATGAGCAACAGCATGTGAGTTTTTGCTTCAATGGCAGAATAAAAATAATCAATAAGGAGCTCGTACTAATGGTTTCAGCAGGGATTCTTGCAGCTTCCAATATTTTAAGGTACAGGGCGAAGATTCACTTTCGATTCACTTCAAAGGGAAATGGAATGGATACAATTTTGCCCCTCAATCTCTATTTTGCAAAGCTTAATGAAACCAAGAAACCAAACAATGTGCTATATTTTAGCCAAATTTTACATCGTGCAATTAAACAGGTTGAAAACTAACTGAAAATAAAGAAAAGACCACATAATAGCGTTTATATATCTTGGTTACAATTCCAATGTCCCAAGCAACACTACTCTATACAGTTAACTCAAACAAGGAGAAGCAGAAAGAATGACGACAAAAATTAATAGCAAATCTGGAACTAGCGCATATATCATGAAAAATTGACATTTGTGAACCTCAGCTGTGCTATTCTAAAAAAAGATCAGATTTGAAATTGATCATTTGCTTACATTGTGTTTTTTTAAAAACTTTCTATAAACATGTCTGGGTAGCAGTGGAATTTTATAATCCCATTAATTTTACTAATGATGTTTCTAATAGTTAGCAGTTCTACTCAGTGAAATACAGTAGGACTATTCATGTAAATAAGTGGCATGAAATACCAAAACTTATCATCCTGTATATTTACTGTGCGTCAGAACAACAAAGGGTGAGAATTCTAAGCGAGCAAATTTAGACCAACTAAAATTCTCAAAAATCCTTATTAATGGAATTATCTTATTTTGATGTTCTGTTGATGTAACCATACTACATTGCAATTGTATTTTGCAGTGATTTGCATTTTTTCTGGCACTCTTAATTGTTTATCAATAAGATATTGCTGTCTAATAAATGACCCGTTTCACTTGTTCAGAGCTCATTTTTTCACTGGGTCTTGTTTTAAGCCCTCATTAAGATAGCATTAAGCTGCTGGTTGCACATCCATTTAATTTTTAGTTTCTGATAAAAAAATGGGAACACAATACAAAATAGTATGAAAAATAAAAATTGACTGTCCTAAAAGTTTCATTCCTTTCTACATATCTGTATTATCTCACTGACTACCGTTATCACCTGTTTTCTATTTAGCAGTTTGCAGGTTATTTAACACCTTAATTCCCTCTCTGTGATTGGTATATCTGTTGGTCTCTTCCCCTCCTGCCCCCAACCCCTTTCTTTCTACATTTCCAGTCTTACTTAAATACCTGTTATCTCTTAGCCGTGAAGGTTACATAGTTGAAACACCATAATCGGTCTTTTCTCTTTACAGATGTTGATTGACCTGTGTATTTCCAGCATTTTCTTTTAAAGCTATAAATTAAAAAGGTAAATCTGCAAATTCTGGAAATTAAAGTATTGCACTTTTAAAAATAACTATCCATATGTTTTTTTTAAAAAAGGAACTTGAAATTGGGATTCCATCCATTTTTATTGTGTCTGCATATTAAGTGACATATGATGCAAACAACTACAATTATAACGGATGAAATTGGCCCTGGTTGTTGCTGATAACACAGAAAAATACACTTGCGTATCAACAGGCATTCATAAATTTCTCATATCTTAATGTAATCTTCAGCAATCCAAGTTCAGCAAGTGACAGATAATTTGATGCCCAAACTTCTGTATAAAAGGAACAGCATTTCAGGCAATGACACTAAAATATGTTCCACAAGTGATGAATGGCATTTCATCACTAGTTTTCTCTATAGATTTTTTGGATTAATACATAATGTTGAGGTGCAGCCAGAGAATCTCTTGTGCTTCTGGCATAAACATGGCACATAATTCCATCAGTGGATGAACAGAGGCTTTGCAGAACACTTAATTCCATCAGTGACAAACAGGGGAAAACTTTGCTTAAGCTTCCACAAATATTTACAACCAGTTTCACAGCTCATTTGTCCTAGCATAGATCAGATATTACCAAGCCAAGTAGTAGAATTTTTATAATTGAATCTTTGAAGTAGTGAGTAAGTAACTTCACAATCAATTTTTCTTGCCAAGGTTACTGCCTAGGTACTGAGCATTCCAGTTAATGCATCATTTGTCCCCACGGTCCAGTTTTACCTATATTTGCTTCCAGTCATTCGATTATCATTTGCCTTTTAAGGGAAAGGTAACCATTTTGTAGATGGTAGAGGGCAAGAGTCACAACAATGAGAACAATGTCACATCCACCACATCATGGACAACTGGTTTAACTATTTATTGCCTGATCTGGCTGGACCACATAAACCACTATCGGGTCCTGCACTCCTCTGTCAAAACTGCTCACGATTCCAAGATCACCCTGGAATGCATAGATAACCCCCAACTTCCCTTCTCCAGTAAAACCAGTCATCTTACATCCCTGCTCTAACCCTAAATTCATATCTTTCTAGTTTTTCTACTATGTCCCATCATGCCTTCTCAGAGTTCACCTTGTCCACAAGACCCATCTCCTGCTCCCTCAACCCTATTCCCACCAAACTGCTGACCACCCAACTTCCCTTCCTGGCACCCATGTTAGCTGATATTGTTAATGGTTCCCTCTCCTCAGGTACTGTCCCCCTCCCCTTCAAATGCCATAATCGCCTCAAAAAAAAGCGACCCAAGACCCCATTATCATTGCAAACTACCATCCCTCCTTATCCTTTGACACTGCTAACCACACTATCCTCCTCCAACACCTCTCCTCCAGTGTCCAGCTGGATGGGAATGCCTTCCAATGCCAGCTGACCTTCTAGCCAGAAAATCACTTTTCTTCCCATTCCTGCTCCGTTACCTCTGAAGTCCCCCAAGGATCTATCCTTGACCCCCTCCTATTTCTTATCTGCATGCTGCCCCTCGGCAACATCATCTGAAAATACAATGTCAAGTTCCACATGTACGTTGACGAAACTCAGCTCTACCTCATCATTATCTCTTGATCTCTGATTCGTCACACTGCTTGTTCGACATCCAGTACTGGATGAGTAGAGATTTCCTCCAAATAAATATTTGGAAGACCGAAGCCATTGTCTTCAGTCTCCGCCACAAACTCCATTCTGTAGCCACCAACAACATCCTTCTCCCCATCCGAGGCTGAACTAGTCCGCTCCTAACCTTAGTGTCGTATTTGACCTATCACCAAGACCACCTACTTCCACCTCCATAATATCGACCGACTCCGCCCCTGCCTCAGCTCATCTGCTGCTGAAACCCTCATCCATGCCTTTATTAGAGATAGTGGATGCAATTTTCTGGAATTCCCTAGATTTTAGAACAATCCCCAAGAATTGGAAGGGAGCAAACATAACCCCACCATTTAAGAAAGGAGGAAGGAGTGGGGGGGTGGGGGGAAATCAGGAAACTAAAGTCCAGTCAGCCAGACATCAGTAGTAGGCAAAATGCTAGAATCTATTATTAGGGATGTGGTAACAGGACACTTAGAATATCGTAATATGATTAGGCAGTCAACATGGTTTTATGAAAGGGAAATTGTATTTGACAAATCTGTTGAGTTTTTGAAGATGCAGAAGGGAGAATCAATGGCTGTTGTGTATTTGAGTTTTCAAAAAGCATTCGATAAGGTGCCACACAAGAGGTTAGTACACAAAATTAGGACTCATGGGATTGGGGGCAATATATTAGCATGGATTGAGGGTTGGTTAATGGACAGAAAAGAGAGAGTATGAATAAACGGGACTTTTTCAGGTTGGCAGGCTGTAACTAGTGGGGTATCGCAAGGATCGGTGCTTGGGCCTCAGCTATTCACAATCTATATTAATGATTTGGATGAAGGGACAGAGTGCAACATATCCAAGTTTGCTGATGATACAAAGTTAGGTGGGAAGATAAGCTGTGAGGAGGATGCAAAGAGGCCGAGAGAGCTATAGATAGGTTGACTTGAGTGGTAAAACAGCAAATGGAATACAATGTGGGGAAGTGTGAAGTTATCCACTTTGGTAGGAAAAACAAAAAAAAACTGAATATTTTTTGATTGGAGACTGGGAAATGTTTGCATTCAAAGGGACCTGGATGCCCTTAGTAAGAAACAGGAGCAGGAGTAGCCCACACGGCCCCTTGTACCAGCTCTTCCCTTCAATAAGATCATGGCTGATCTGATCTTGTCCTCAACTCCACTTTCCTGCCTGTTCCCCATAACCCTCGACTCCCCTATAGTTCAAAAATCTGTCAATCTCAGCCTTGAATATATTCAATGACTCAGCTTCCACAGCTCTCTGGGGTAGAGAATTCCATACATTCACAACCCTCTGGGATAAGAAATTCCTCCTTATCTCTGTCATAAATGGGTGACCCCTTTTTCTAAAGCTATGCCCCCTAGTTCTAGATAACCTCCATGAGGGGAAACATCCTCTCAGTATCTCCCCTGTCAAGCCCCCTCAGAATCTTGTATGTTTCAAGATCACCTCTCATTCTTCTAAACTCCAATGAGTACAGGCCCAACCTTTCCTCATAAGACAACCAATTCATCCCAGGAATCAAACAAGTGAACCTTCTCTGAACTGCCTCCAATGCAAATATATCCCTCCTTAAATTGAGAGACCAAAACTGTATGTAGTACTCTCGGTGTGGCCTCACCAACGCCCTGTACAGTTGTAGCAAGATTTTCCTACTTTTATACTCCATCCCCCTTGCAATAAAGGTCACCATTCCATTTGCCTTCCTAATTATTTGCGATACCTGCATACTAACTTTTGTGTTTCATGTACGAGGACATCCAGATCCCTCTGTACCGCACCATTCTGTAGTCTCTCTCAATTTAAATAATATTTTGTTTTTTTATATTCTTCCTATCAAAGTGGATAACCTCATTATACTCCATCTGCCAAATGTTTGCCCACTCACTTAACCTATCTATATCCCATTGCAGACTCTCTGTCCTCCTCACAACTTGCTTTCCCATCTATCTTTGTATTGTCAGCAAATTTGGCAACAATACACTCGGTCCCTTCATCCGTCATCAGTATAGATTGGAAATAGTTCAGGCCCCAGCACCCAGCACTCCGTGGCACCCCACTTGTTACAATTTGCCAACCTGAAAATTACCCATTTAACCCAACTCCCTGTTTTCTGTTAAATAGCTATCCTCTATCCATGCTAACATATTACTGCCAATATCGGGAGCATCTTGTGCAGTAACCTTTTATGTTGTACCTTATCGAATGCCTTTCAGAACTCCAAATACACTGCATCTACTGGTTCCACTTTATCCACCCTGCTCAATTCATCCTCAAAGGACTGTAATAAATTTGTCAAACACTATTTCCCTTTCATAAACCATGTTGACTCTGTTTGATTGTACTATGATTTTCTAAATGTCCTGCTCCTATTTCCTTAATAATGGATTCAGGCATTTTCCCAATGACAGATGTTGGGCTTACTGGTCTATAGGTTCCTGCTTTCTGTTTCCCTCCTTTCTTGAATAGAATCATGAATCACAGAAAGTTGACATGCAGGTACAGCAAGCAAATAAGAAAGCAAATGGTATGTCAGCTTATGTTGCAAAGGGATTAGAGTACAAAAGTAATGGGGCTACAAGTTCGGTATTGCCTGCTTTGAGGAGGTGATGCCGCCAGAGCACTACCTTTAGCGCTGAGCGATATCTACCATTTCAAAGTGGGATATTTAGTTGCATCACCCCAAGGAGAGTGGAGTGCAAAGAGAAGCGTTCCACATTGCTCTTCGGGACCTAATGGAGGGATAGCGCAGGAGGCCCACTCAATTATTGGCGCGAGGATGCCAGCATCCTAGCGCCTAAAGATTAAATAAAAAATCCAATTGAAAAATAAACCTTATCTACACTTCCCCACTACTGCAACAAATAAATAAAAGTTGAAAAAGTGTAAATTCAGCACTTACCTTGCACTCTGGACGATATCGCCCCGGGATTGGTGCTGAACTATCTGCTTTCCCCCGTTACTCTCAGCGCTAGGCGAAAGACTGAATTTTGTAAACACGTTGCTACGGGGGCGTTGCATACTCAGTGATGTCACCGAGTGGGCGGCCCTAGTGAGTGCAATGAAAAATGTCAACTCCACCGCTAAACCTTCACTGAAGTTCGCGGCAGGCACTGATGGCGCGCGCTCGGGTGGGAGGTACTTAGTGCCCAGTTAGTGCTAACCAACCGAATTTTTGGCCCTGAAAGTCTTACTACAATTATACAAGGTATTGGTGGGGCTGTACTTGGAATACACTGTACACATCTGGTCTCCTTACCCAAGAAAAGACATACTTGCCTTAGAGGGAGTGAAACGAAGGTTCACCAATCTGATTCATGGGATGTGAGGGGATTGCCCCATGAAGAAAGATTGAGTAGACTAGCCCCATACGCCCTAGAGTTTAGAAGAATGAGAGGTGATCTAATTGAAACACATAAAATTCTTAAGGGGCTTGACAGGGTAAATGCTGGAAAATGTTTCCCCTGGCTGGGGAATCTAAAACATGGGGTCACAGTCGTAGAATAAGGGGTAAGCCATTTAGGATTGAGATGAGGAGAAATTTCTTCACCCAAAGGATTGTGAATCTTTGGAATTCTCTACCCTAAAGAGCTGTGGATCCTCAGTCGTTGAGTATATTCAAGATAGAGGTTGATAAATTTTTGGGAACTAAGGGAATTAAGGGATTATGGCAATAGTGCGGTAAGGTGGAATTGAGGTAGAAGTATGGAAAGATAGAAAAAGAGCAACCATAGATTGCAAGGCTTGCTGGGACATTATATTTGGTCAACCTAGGAATTAGAGCTTACTTCAGCAAACAAGCTGTCAGCAGTTGAAACCACGGGTTGCAATACCTCACAGCAGCTAAGGTCATCTGTCTTCTCTGTCTAATTATAATCACAAATAGGATGTGATAATCAAAAAAAACAGACAGTGTGTACAGGGGGCAAGGAGAGGTTAGCCCAAAATAAGGAACGGATAGCTAAGACAAGTAGCCATTGGATAACACTGATGAGATAATTAAATTAACTGCTAGACTCTGCACTATTACAAAAAAAAGAGGAACCATCACATATGATAGGAGTTGTTTACTTGGGTGTATAAATATGTTCCAATTCCTGTGTATTACCGCGGTTGGTACCCTAAGCTTTTGTCTAGGGCACTCTCCCCTTGTATACAAGTAACAATAAACTAATAATCTGACGGTCTGCTTGTGTTAAGAGTCTTACCTTGAATCGGTGTCGACAGAAGATCAATCATGATCGTTAAATGGCGGAGCAGGCTCGAAGGGCCAAATGGCCTATTCCAGCTCCTATTTCTTATGTTCTTATTACCTCTAAACTTGACTGTTCCAATGCTCTCCTGCCCCACCTTCCACCCGACATAAACTTGAGCTCATCTAAAACACTTCTGCCTGTATCCCAACTCACACAAAATCCGATATACCCATCACCCCTGTGCTCGCTGACCTACACTGGCTCCTGGTTTGGCAACATTCTTATCCTCATTGTCAAATCCTTCCATGGCCTCACCCCCTCCCATCTCTGTAGCCTTATACAGCCCTACAAGCTTTCGACATCTCTGCGCTCCTCCAATTCTGGCCTCTTGCACACCCCCGATTTTAAATCGCTCCACGTGTGGCAGTTTTGCCCAAGCCCCAAGCTCTGGAATTCCCTCCATAAACCTCCGCCTCTCTACAGCTCTCTCCTCAATATGCTCCTTAAAAACTTCCTCTTTGTCCAAGGTTTTGGTCACCTGTCCCAATATCTCATGTGATTCACAGTCACAGAAATGGAGTGAATTGATACCCACGACTAACTTAACTTCCTTATTCACTGTAACTTTCTTCAGCTTTAACATGGCATTCAGGATATTGTTCTGTAATTAGTGTTTGTAGCTGAAATTGTTAAGAAGAGGCGCTCAGTTGTTTGAGTATCCTGAGCTATGACCCAACAAATGTTGACTTTAACTATAATTTTTGGCCCTCCCTGCAACCTGTGACCCAACCCCACAAAATTTAAGACTTCATAAGTATTTGGTCTTCTAATCTTATCCCATGATTTGGAGATGAAAAAATCTTCACATTCCTATTGTATCCCTTCCGGGATAGAAATGAAAATGTCTAAATGAGAAAATGGTTGGCTGATCTTTATGTGAAAGCACTAAATGTACATGATTTCTGACACTGAGGAATTAATGTGTTAATTCATAATGGATTGTTTTTATTGATGCAGCAATAAATTCAGTAACTCATATGTTCAAATGTTTGATTGCAATAATACTACTTCCAAAATATCACTGGGTTTAATGCACGTTTTGTATCATTCCCATTCCTTCCAACCACATTGCCCTCTCCCCGTTCCCCCTCCCTCAAGCAATATCGATCATTGACTACAGGTAATATATGAAGAAAATACCTCAGTCAGATTATATATATAATCTAGTTGAAAGGAAAGATCATTTCTTGGAAGGAATTGTTTCATTGAATGGATTGTGGTTTATAATAAAAGCAGTCTGCTTTTTTAACATTTCAATTTTGTTTGTATATGATTTTTTTTTAGTTCTAAATAGTGATATTGCAGGGCATTAAAAATTGTGCATGTAGAAATTGATATCAGTAATAGTAAAATCCTCAACACTGACAATGCAGTTATATCAATCCTAAAGGCTGGGTTGTGGCTCTTCTCACATTGTGAAGGAAGAATCAACATGGTTATATGAAAGGGAAATCAGGTTTGGCAAATCTATTAAGAGTTTTTTGAGGATGTAACTAGCACGGTAGAGAAAGGTGAACAAGTGGATGTAGTATATTTGGATTTTTAAATTCGATAAGGTGCTACACGAAAGGTTGTTATACAAGATAAGGGCTCATGAGGTTGGGAGTAATATATTAGCATGGATAGAGGATTGATTAAAAAACAGAAGAGAGAGAATAGGAATAAATGGGTCATTTTCAGGTTGGCAGGCTGCACTAGTGGGGTGCTGCAAGAATCAGTGCTGGAGTCTCAGCTATTTATAATCTATATTCATGACTTGGATGAATGGACCAAGGGTAATATATCCAGGTTTGCTGACAATACAAAGTTAAGTGGGAAAGTTAGCAGTAAGGAGAACACAAAGTCTGCAATGGGGTGTAGATAGGTTTTTTCAAGTGAGTCAGCAATAAAGGTGGCAGGAGGAGTATAATGTGGGGAAATGAGAGATTATTCACTTTTTGGTTGGAAGAATAGAAAAACAGAATTTAAAAAAATGTTGAAAAACTATTAAACGATCATGTTCTGAGGGATTTGGGTGTCCTTGTACACAAAACACAGTTAACATGCAAGTACAGCAAGCAATTAGGAAGGGAAATAGTATGTTGGCCTTTATTGCAAGGGGGCTGGAATATAAAGAAGTCTTGGTGCAATTGTACAGGGTTTTGGTGAAACCACACCTGGAGTGCTGTGTACAGTTTTGGTCTCCTTTACCTAAAGGAAGGATATACTTGCCTTAAGAGGAGGTGCAACCAAAGTTCACTAGATCTGGGATAAGAGGGTTGCCCTATGGTAGAATGGGCCTATACTCTCTGAAGTTTAGAAGAATGAGAGGTGATCTCATTTAAATGTATAAAATTCTTAGAGGGCTTGGCAGGGTAGATGCTGAGAGGTTGTTTCCCCTAGCTGGGAAGATTAGAACTAGGGGGCACAGTCTCAGGATAAGGGGTCAGCCATTTTTGACTGAGATGAAGAGAAATTTCTTTGCTAAAACGGTTGTGAATCTTTGGAATTCTCTACTCCAGTTGGCTGTGGATACTCAGTTGTTGCGTATATTCAAGGCTGAGATCAATAGATTTATGGATTCTGAGGGAATTAAGGGATATGGGGATCGGGCAGGAATGTGGAATTGAGGTCAAAAATCAGCCATAATACTGAATGTTGAAGCAGGCTCTAGCAGCTGTTGGCCGACTCCTGCTCCTATTTCTATGTTCTGATGTACTCAACAGCATGGGAAGTCAGTTACTATTTTAAAATTTCGAGATAAATGCACGCAAGGTGTTTGCTCTTCAACTTAACCCCTGAATCCATATGATCGAGTATGGCTCGATGAATTGAATTGTATTTCGTGACAGCCTTAATCCAGGAAGAACACTATGATTTAGATTTGAATGCATAGTGAATTTAAGTACTATATCTTTACAAACACGAAAACCAAAATATATGTGCTAAATATATTCAGCACCATTAAATTGAAAAGTCTACTGCATGACAAGTTACTGTGGCAGTTAATGCAGTTATTGAAGTCCAACTACAATGCAAGTCAGGCCAAGATAAATCTATGAACATCAAAGTGAAACTGTCAGAACAAAGACGCTGCTTTGGACATTAATTTATCAAATTTGTCTGTTTTTGGGCAAATCCCTGCATTGAGATGATGTGAATCATTCATGATTCCTGTTGTTTGAGACCATGATTATACTTTGAAAACTGTCACAGCAACATGGTTTTTGTGGAGCAAAGCAGAAATATCCTGTAAGTTAATTCAGAGATAATATCACAGATGAAACATACAAATGCAATGCTACTATAATCTTCACATTAAAGAAATTGATGAGGAATGTTCAAAGAGTTGGAGGTTTTAAGTGGCCGCACTTTAAAAAAAAAACAGCCCACAAAAGATACGATTATGAAACTCCCATTTCTATCACTTTCTTGCCTCCTCCTGACCTAACAGATAGGCATTCAAAACTGATGCTATAAAAAAAATGCTCTGCCTCCAAATGTTGTATTCTTCATAAATCTTGACCAGCTGCAATTTAGAGACGACATTCCCATGGTTCTAATTTGAGTGGATTGATATTTCTCCAGAATATTCAGTCATCTATGAACTGTATATTACTGGATTTCACATGGCATTTCTCATGGCAAACCAGACAATAGCTATCTCTTTTACCCATGTGGATGTGTGTGTTCATTGAATAATTATGCAACAAAAGACTGAAGTTGCCTCAAAGCAGATACAGTACCTAAATACATTATGTAAGTGTATTCAACAAGACCAAGAAGTAGTTTTGTGATTGCAAATCCAGCAAGAGCTTTGCCAAAATGTGTGAGTTTTGTGACAAGTATTAAAATGTTGTTTCTATGCCAGGTGCACAATTACCCTCTGTTGCAAAGCAATGTTATGTAACAGTTTGCATTCTGAACAATAGTGTGTGATTTTTATAATATATAAAATTACAATGGTAACTGGACGTATTACATTGTAAGATTGATGAAATGATGGGCATAAAAACATATTCAAAGGCTTTCTGATTAAGGCAGAAAGTAGCAAAACAATACAGACCAGCAAGCTTCAATCCCCTCACTGAGCTAAGGTAGCTGAGCTCAGTCAAATTGCAGTAGGAGGCTACAATTACTCTCAGTGATGTCTGAAAGGGAAAATCAGTCACTGATGATTGCTATCCAGCAGCAACTTCTGGGAACACGTGTGTGTGAAGATCTGGTGAGAAAATAATTCTCCTTGGCAGTAATGCTCTCTGCAACAGAATAACCTGCTGACACAATCTCACACCTAAAAAATATCCAATTCGATAAAGGTACCAGGGACTGCCTCTTGGCAAAGAAAAATTAATTATAAAATCAATATCAGGTTTTTATTTTAAATTATCAAGGTCATCGATGTACTGTTTTCATATAAAAAAAAACCCAGAATGACCACATTCAATCACCAAAACATCGGTAAAAATCTAGGACTTCCATGCAGTAAAAACGATAACTTAAGTCAAATTCTATAAATCAGTGGCCCTGATTTTCACTGTTTTTAATTCTCTTATAAGACACCATTTTTATATCTAAGTTGTCAGATTCTGTACCACATAGATGTACTAGGAAATGAGAGAGCTTGGAAGTAACCCTATTTTAAAATATGACTGTGCTGGAACCTGCAGTGGGTTGCAGTAGGGGAGAGACAACAGAGATATCTAGAGTAGAAACTGAAAATGCTGGAAAACACCAAGCAGATCAGGCTGCATCTGTGGGGAAAAGAAGGTAGGGTTACTGGGCTCAATTTTCCCCCAATGCCGTTTTTTGGCGTATTTGAAGAGTTACGCCCATTTTTTTGGGGTCCAACTATGGCAAAAAAAAAATCATCCAACTTTCCCCGTTTGAATTGTTGATTTTGGCGCCGCATAGCCTGTCCTTTAGCTTTAAGGGTGGAGACTAAGATTTGCGCCAAAAAGATCGGGCTGCCAGGGTAATGATGGACACACTGCGGGCTGAGGCTGGAGAGTGGAACATACAACATACAATAACAATGGCCAGCTCACAGCAACCTGCACAAGCACCCTGCACATTGCAGCAGCTTACCAGCATTAAATTATTGAAGAGTTTATGCCAAAAATCTATCCCCCCACTTCTGGTGCCGGTTGCTGCTGCTAGCCCTGGCCAGAAGGCCTCCCTCCTCCCGGTGCTGGTTGCCGATGCTAGCCCTGGCCTAAAGGATTCCTCTACTACCGGTGCCAGGCGCCGCTCCGAATCCTGGCCGAAAGGCCTCCACCTTCGCCATGCTGCTGCTGTCTGGGCTGTGGAACTGCATCCGCTGCGCTGATTCTCTTATCTGTGCTGATTTTGTTAACTGCCTAGAGGTTTTTTCCCCAGAGTGGTCACTCCAGAAAAACTGGAGTAAATCGGAGCTAGCCAAGCTTGCTTAAATGGCCAGAATTGGCGTGTGTAGCAGATTACGCCGCCAATGAGGTAAAAAAAAATCTTAGCCTAAAATAATCCTACCTAAGTGAATTACACTAGCGCAGAAACTGAAGAAACGTGGGAGATTTTAATCTACTCAAAAAAAAACAGTGCACGCCAAAAAAACAGCGCAGATAATTGAGGAAAATTCAGTCCAATGTCTCAGGGTTCTGATGCAAGGTTACAAGACCTGAAATGTTAACCTCTCTCTCCCACAGATGCTGCCTGACCTGCCGAGTGCTTCCAGTATCTTTTGTCTTTATTTCAGAATTCTAGCATCTGCATTATTTTGCTTTTGTTTTAGAAATGTCTAGAGGTTGCATAAATCGAACAGAAATCTGCAAGTAATTTTTAAAGTGGAAAAGCAAAAAAAAACCTTAGAGTTCAAAACAGACAAATACCTTAGTGATGCTTAGAACATCAAAAAAGTGTGAACATTGAAAACCAGAGAGTCCTAAGCACATCATTGTAACATCAAGTATACAGCACCAAAACAGGCCATTCAGCCGAGATTTATAGAATTGGTCATTTATGCTCCACACGAGCCTTCTCCCACCCCTCTTCATCTAACCCTATCAGCATATCTTTCTATTTCTTTCTCCAGTGTGTGCATATCTAGATTCCCCTGAAATGTATCTATGCTATCTGCCTCAACTGCTGGTAGCAAGTTCCACATTGTAACCACTCTCTGGGTAATAAAGTTTCTCCTGAATGACCTACTAGATTTATAAGTGACTATCTTATATTTATGGCCTCTAGTTTTGGACTCCCCTACAACTGGAAATGTTTTTACTACGTCTACCCTAACATACTCTTTCAGTATCTTAAAGACCCCTCAGTCTCCTCTTCTCTAGAGAAGAGCCTCGGCCTGTTTAGCCTTTCTTGATAAGAATATCCTTTCAGTTCTGATATCATTCTCATAAATCTTGCCTTCTCCTTTTTATAATGTGGAGACCAGAACTGTACACAGTACTCAATGTGTGATCTGACTAAGGTTCAATACAAGTTTAACATAACTTTCCTGCTTTTCAATTCTATCCCTCTAGAAATGAATCTTAATGCTTGGTTTGCTTTTTTATGGCCTTATTAAGCTTCGTCACTACTTTTAGTTATTTGTGAATGTGATATATTCACAGAGTACAAGCACACACAGCTTCCAACATGGCAGGCAGCTCTCTCTCGGAAGCCTCCGGAATCTGCCTGGTTCTGTTTATTATTAACTCTGCAGTTGCAGTACACAAAACGTCCACATCCACCGTGTGGAGCTACAAACATTACAAGCTTACAGATATTACACTTCTCCCTCCTTAATGAAGAAGTTATTATAACAAACATCATACATAACTTTCATGTTTATATATAACAGGATATAACTTTTTTTTTCCAGATTTACAAATTTAACTTTACCACTTGTTTTCTGTTTCGAAGAGGATACCTTCGCTCTCGAACAGAACCTTCCAAACGTGGTGTCGAGTCTAAACTCATTCGAGGCTCATCCTGAGGAACGTTTTCCTCCACGGAATTTCCTTGATTTTCATTTGAACTCACTAACTTCAGGCTCTTTGTTTTCCTGACTCGTACTTTCATTCTGATTCTCTCCTGATTTGTTTCCAGTACATTGGATTTAGGATTTGCTACTGGTGTATCAAAACTATCTGAGTCAGAAATAATTGAATCATTCCCACCTTCAACTCCTTCCATGGTATTCTCCCAACACTCTTTCTTGTTCTTATGCAAAAGGCATGCCTGTGTGAATCTCTGTAGTGTGTGTATGGGCTGTAACGTGCTTCTCCTTTATAGCTGGGTTATTACAGGAAATAGTGTGGAATGCTCACCGTGCACTTATCCTCTGCAATAGGCGGGAAAACATGCTCACAGACTATATAAACTTGGCTCAAACAGGACATCAAGATTTTATACTTGAGTATGAATCATTCCCACCTTCAACTCCTTCCATGTCTGTCGGTAAAATATCAATATGAACAAACCTAACCTGTCCATTGTCAAACATCTTTACCAAATATGTGCGAGGACCACATATCTTCACCACTCTTCCTGGTAACCACTTTAACCATTTATGGTGATGGTTCTTCACTCTCACCTTCTGGTTTAATTTCACACTTCTTTCTTTTACTCTACCGCTATCATGATTCTCTTTCTGTCTTAATTGTGTCTCTTCTACGGACTGTGCCAAATTTGGTTTTAACAACGAGAATCTGGTTCGTGGCTGTCGTTTAAGAAACAACTCTGCTGGTGTTTTACCAGTAGTTGTATGAGGAGTATTTCAAAATGTAATCAAAAAATTAGCCAATTTGTGATCCAATGACAACTGTCGTTTCCTTGGATTTGGATTTAACATTTGTTTTATGAGGGCATGTTTTACAATTTGTACAGTGCGCTCTGCTGCACCATTCGAAGCAGGGTGGTATGGTGAAACCTTGGTATATTTCACACCATTTTTGCTCGTGAATTGTGCAAATTCTTAACGAAATTGTTGTCCATTATCCGAAACAATTTCTTCAGGGAGGCCAAATGAAGAAAATAATTTTCGTAAAATGTCCGATGTTTTACTTGTTATTTTCCACAATGAAAACACCTCCACCCACTTCGAATGGCTATCAATCACAATGAACAATTGTTGTCCTTCTAACTCAGCAAAATCAATATGTAGCCTTTGCCACACCCTGGGAGGCCAGTTCCATGGTTGTAATGGTACTGGTGGTGGTTGCTTGCTTACCAATTGACATGTCGTACATGGACACACGATGTACTCTATATCTTTATCAAGACTTGGCCACCATAAATAACTGCGTGCAAAACTCTTGGTCAAGCACATTCCCAGGTGCTGGTCATGGAGGTCTCCTAATAATTTGGACCTGAATTTATTTGGTATAACCACTCTTGCACCCATGATACAATCTTTATCAAGTGAAGTAGAAAGAAATCAAAAGGTGACGTCACAGCCAAGAGGGTAAGTGATTGGCTGGATTGGTGAGTAGTTTTTCTTTTTTCTCTTCTATATCAGTGAGTAACTTTTAACATTGTTGTTGCCAATTTAAGTGTATCTAAGGGTTAAGTCATGGCAGGAGAGCTCGGTCGGGTGTTATGCTCCTCCTGTACCATGTGGGAACTCAGGGATGACTCCAGTGTCCCTGTCGACTATGTGTGCAGGAAGTGTATCCACCTCCAGCTCCTGACGGTCCGCGTTGCGGAGTTGGAGCTGAGGGTGGATTCACTCTGCAGCATCCACGATGCTGAGAATGACGTGAGTATCACGTGTAGCGAGTTGGTCGTACCGCAGGGAAAGGGTCCACAGCCAGATAGGGAATGGAAGACCAACAGGAAGAGCAGTGCAAGGAAGGTAGTGCAGGAGTCCCCTGTGGTCATCCCCCTGCAAAACAGATACACTGTTTTGCGTACTGTTGAGGGATGACTCATCAGGGGAGGGCAGCAGCAGCCAAGTTCATGGCACCGTGGCTGGCTCTGTTGCACAGGAGGGCAGAAAAAAGAGTGGGAGAGTGGTAGTGATAGGGGATTCAATTGTAAAGGGAATAGATAGGCGTTTCTGCGGCCGCAACTGAGACTCCAGGATGGTATGTTGCCTCCCTGGTGCAAGGGTCAAGGATGTCTCGGAGCGGGTGCAGGACATTCTAAAAAGGGAGGGAGATCAGCCAGTTGTCGTGGTGCACATTGGTACCAACGACATAGGTAAAAAAAGGGATGAGGTCCTACGAAACGAATTTAAGGAGCTAGGAGCTAAATTAAAAAGTAGGACCTCAAAAGTAGTAATCTCGGGATTGCTACCAGTGCCACGTGATAGTCAGAGTAGGAATCGCAGGATAGCGCAGATGAATAAGTGGCTTGAGCAGTGGTGCAGCAGGGAGGGATTCAAATTCCTGGGGCATTGGGACCGGTTCTGGGGGAGGTGGGACCAGTACAAACCGGACGGTCTGCATGGGCAGGACCGGAACCAATGTCCTAGGGGGAGTGTTTGCTAGTGCTGTTGGGGAGGATTTAAACTAATATGGCACGGGGATGGGTACCAATGCAGGGAGACAGAGGGAAACAAAAAGGAGGCAAAAGCAAAAGACAGAAAGGAGATGAGGAAAAGTGGAGGGCAGAGAAACCCAAGGCAAAGAACAAAAAGGGCCACTGTACAGCAAAATTCTAAAAGGACAAAGGGTGTTAAAAAAACAAGCCTGAAGGCTTTGTGTCTTAATGCAAGGAGTATCCGCAATAAAGTGGATGAATTAACTGTGCAAATAGATGTTAACAAATATGATGTGATTGGGATTATGGAGACGTGGCTCCAGGATGATCAGGGCTGGGAACTCAACATCCAGGGGTATTCAACATTCAGGAAAGATAGAATAAAAGGAAAAGGAGGAGGGGTAGCATTGCTGGTTAAGGAGGAAATTAAGGCAATAGTTCCGAAGGACATTAGCTTGGACGATGTGGAATCTATATGGGTAGAGCTGCAGAATACCAAAGGGCAAAAAACGTTAGTGGGAGTTGTGTACAGACCTCCAAACAGTAGTAGTGATGTTGGGGAGGGCATCAAACATGAAATTAGGGGTGCGTGCAATAAAGGTGCAGCAGTTATAATGGGTGACTTTAATATGCACATAGATTGGGTTAACCAAACTGGAAGCAATACGGTGGAGGAGGATTTCCTGGAGTGCATAAGGGATGGTTTTTTAGACCAATATGTCGAGGAACCAACAAGGGGGAAGACCATCTTAGACTGGGTGTTGTGTAATGAGAGAGGATTAATTAGCAATCTCGTTGTGCGAGGCCCCTTGGGGAAGAGTGACCATAATATGGTGGAATTCTGCATTAGGATGGAGAATGAAATAGTTAATTCAGAGACCATGGTCCAGAACTTAAAGAAGGGTAACTTTGAAGGTATGAGGCGTGAATTGGCTAGGATAGATTGTCGAATGATACTGAAGGGGTTGACTGTGGATGGGCAATGGCAGACATTTAGAGACCGCATGGATGAACTACAACAATTGTACATTCCTGTCTGGCGTAAAAATAAAAAAGGGAAGGTGGCTCAACCGTGGCTATCAAGGGAAATCAGGGATAGTATTAAAGCCAAGGAAGTGGCATACAAATTGGCCAGAAATAGCAGCGAACCCAGGGACTGGGAGAAATTTAGAACTCAGCAGAGGAGGACAAAGGGTTTGATTAGGGCAGGGAAAATGGAGTACGAGAAGAAGCTTGCAGGGAACATTAAGACGGATTGCAAAAGTTTCTATAGATATGTAAAGAGAAAAAGGTTAGTAAAGACAAACGTAGGTCTCCTGCAGTCAGAATCAGGGGAAGACATAACGGGGAACAAAGAAATGGCGGACCAATTGAACAAGTACTTTGGTTCGGTATTCACGAAGGAGGACACAAACAACCTTCCGGATATAAAAGGGGTCGGAGGGTCTAGTAAGGAGGAGGAACTGAGGGAAATCCTTATTAGTCGGGAAATTGTGTTGGGGAAACTGATGGGATTGAAGGCCGATAAATCCCCAGGGCCTGATGGACTGCATCCCAGAGTACTAAAGGAGGTGGCCTTGGAAATAGTGGATGCATTGACAGTCATTTTCCAACATTCCATTGTCTCTGGATCAGTTCCTATGGAGTGGAGGGTAGCCAATGTAACCCCACTTTTTAAAAAAGGAGGGAGAGAGAAAACAGGGAATTATAGACCGGTCAGCCTGACATCGGTAGTGGGTAAAATGATGGAATCAATTATTAAGGATGTCATAGCAGTGCATTTGGAAAGAGGTGATATGATAGGTCCAAGTCAGCATGGATTTGTGAAAGGGAAATCATGCTTGACAAATCTTTGGAATTTTTTGAGGATGTTTCCAGTAGAGTGGACAAGGGAGAACCAGTTGATGTGGTATATTTGGACTTTCAGAAAGCTTTCGACAAGGTCCCACACAAGAGATTAATGTGCAAAGTTAAAGCACATGGGATTGGGGGTAGTGTGCTGACGTGGATTGAGAACTGGTTGTCAGACAGGAAGCAAAGAGTAGGAGTAAATGGGGACTTTTCAGAATGGCAGGCAGTGACTAGTGGGGTACCGCAAGGTTCTGTGCTGGGGCCCCAGCTGTTTACACTTTACATTAATGATTTAGACGAGGGGATTAAATGTAGTATCTCCAAATTTGCGGATGACACTAAGTTGGGTGGCAGTGTGAGCTGCGAGGAGGATGCTATGAGGCTGCAGAGCGACTTGGATAGGTTAGGTGAGTGGGCAAATGCATGGCAGATGAAGTATAATGTGGATAAATGTGAGGTTATCCACTTTGGTCGTAAAAACAGAGAAACAGACTATTATCTGAATGGTGACAGATTAGGAAAAGGGGAGGTGCAACGAGACCTGGGTGTCATGGTACATCAGTCATTGAAGGTTGGCATGCAGGTACAGCAGGCGGTTAAGAAAGCAAATGGCCTTCATAGCGAGGGGATTTGAGTACAGGGGCAGGGAGGTGTTGCTACAGTTGTACAGGGCCTTGGTGAGGCCACACCTGGAGTATTGTGTACAGTTTTGGTCTCCTAACCTGAGGAAGGACATTCTTGCTATTGAGGGAGTGCAGCGAAGGTTCACCAGACTGATTCCCGGGATGGCGGGACTGACCTATCAAGAAAGACTGGATCAACTGGGCTTGTATTCACTGGAGTTCAGAAGAATGAGAGGGGACCTCATAGAAACGTTTAAAATTCTGATGGGGTTAGACAGGTTAGATGCAGGAAGAATGTTCCCAATGTTGGGGAAGTCCAGAACCAGGGGACACAGTCTAAGGATAAGGGGGAAGCCATTTAGGACCGAGATGAGGAGGAATTTCTTCACCCAGAGAGTGGTGAACCTGTGGAATTCTCTACCACAGAAAGTTGTTGAGGCCAGTTCACTGAATATATTCAAAAAGGAGTTAGATGAAGTCCTTACTACTAGGGGGATCAAGGGGTATGGTGAGAAAGCAGGAATGGGGTACTGAAGTTGCATGTTCAGCCATGGACTCATTGAATGGCGGTGCAGGCTAGAAGGGCCGAATGGCCTACTCCTGCACCTATTTTCTATGTTTCTATGTAACTGATAATTCATTCCTACGAATGAAGAATGGATGTGTATCTTTGTCTGTTACCTGGTTTGGCCATCCATTTGCAATATAATCATACACCTTTGACATCACTGGGTCACGTTTGGTTGCTCTGCCAGTTCATCAATGTATGAGAAATAAAACACTTCTTCCCTATCGGGTGTAACTTGTGATGGGGAAGGCAATCTAGACACAGCATCAGCATTACTGTGATCAACTGATCATCTGTATTCAATATCACATGTATATGCTGACAAAATCAAAGCCCATCTCTGCATTCAGCCTGCAGCTAATGTTGGAACTGGGGACTTTGGATGGAGGATTGCTGTTAGGGGCTTATGATCTGTAACGATGGTAAACTTACGATCATACAAGTATTTGTGAAACTTCTTAACCCCAAAAATTAATGCCAAAGCTTCCCTTTCAATTTGCGCATAATTACTCTCACTGGCACTGAGAGTGCGTGAAGCAAAAGCAATTGGTCTCTCCTCCCCACTACGTGATACATGAGAGATCACTGCCCCAACTCCATATGGAGAGGCATCACATGCTAGCTTAATCTCCTTAGATATTTCATCGTGAACTAACATGGTGCTCTCTACCAATGTGCTTTTACACTCCTTGAATGCTGTATTGCATTCTTTTGACCACTTCCAATGGGCCTGTTTTTTCAAAAGTTAATTCAGTGGATGTAATACTGTAGCCAAATTTGGTAGGAACTTCCCATAATAGTTCAAAAGACCCTAGAAAGAACGAAGTTCAGTGACATTCCTGGGAGTGGGTGCATTTCTAATTTTATCCAATTTTTCCATGATTGGATGTAAACCATCTTTGTCTACTCTGTACCCTAAGTACTGCACTGAGTTTTTAAATAACTCACACTTACGAGCAGACACTCGTATTCTGTGATTCTCTAGCCGTTTGAGGACTTCATTCAATGTTATAATGAATTTGCCTATTTGGTGCTGAAATTAGTATGTCATCCAAATAACATACTACTCCTTCAATACCTTGCAAAATCTGGTTCATCACCCCTTGGAATATGGCAGGGGCGAAAGACACTCCAAACGGTAGCCTATTAAATTGATATAGGCCTAGTTGAGTATTTATAGTCAAACATAACTTGGACTCCTCATCTAGTTCAAGCTGTAAGTAGACATTCGCAAGATCCAGTTTTGAGAAGATCTGACCACCTGTCAGTGTTGTGAACAAATCTTCTATATTCGGCAATGTATTGGGGACATTACCCTCTAGAACCTGGTTTACGGTTACTTTATAATCACCACACAATCTTACCTTACCATCGGACTTAGGTACAACAACAATGGGTGTAGCCCAATTACATCGATCTATCTTACAAATAATGTTCTGAGTCTCTAGTCTTTTGAGTTCTTGCTCAACTTTCTCCTTGAGTGCATATGGTACGGAACGTGGCTTGTAGTAAACCGATCTAGTGTCCTTCTGTACCCTGACACTCATCTTGAAGCCTTGGATTGGACTGCCCGTTTCGCAGAACGCCTTCGGATACTTCTTGATAACCTCATCCATTGATGAAAATCGCGCTTCCACACAGAAAATCTTACTCCAATCCACCTTCAGTGAGCTCAACCAATTTCTTCCTAGTCAGGCAGACTCGTCTCCCTTCACTACTATTCGAGGCAAGTTCTGAAATTGATCTTTATATTTAACGGTACGGTGATACGACCTACCACAGGAATTTTCTCTCCCGAGTAGCCTCGCAGCTCTACCTTGGATTTCTCCAGTTGGAAATCACGCAATTTGTCGAGGTACAGCGACTCCGGTACTACACTCAGATGCACCCGTGTCAATTTCCATTGGTATCTTGAATCCCGCAACATCTATGTGGATTTTGATGCTTTCCGAATCGCTGTCCGTTAACCTCGTGCTCCTGATGACGTGCAACTCTAACATCTTCTCGTCCTGTTGTTGTTCTTCCATGCTCTGTAGTCTCTTGGGATTTCTACTCACAGCTTTGAACGCTGGACTCATAGCTTTGAAAGCTGGTTTACCCTTCAGTCGGCATGCCTTCGCAAGATGCCCAGTCTTCCTACAGAAGAAACATTCTGCCTTCACGTATGGACAACTTTGAGCAATGTGTTGTCCCAGGCACCTATAGCACGACTTCGACGCTCTGTTAGAATTTCCAGTTTGAGACTTTGGGCCCCCACCGTCTTTTATTTTGAACCTGCAGGTGATTTACCTCGGTTGACTGACGACCATAATCATTATTTAATTCTCGGGAATATTGTTCGGCCATGCCCATCGACCTCGCTGTCTGACAAGCAATCTCAAAAGTCAAGTCATCCGTCGTCAATAACTTCCTTCTGATCGCATCATTTTTCACCCCACAAACAAAATGATCCCATAATGCTCGGTTTTGAAAGTTTCCAAAATTACAGTGCACCGATAGCTGTTTTAATGCTGCAACATAATCACTGATACTTTCATCAGCCTTTTGATTCCGAATCCCGAAACGATAGCTTTCAGCAATTTTTAACGGTTTGGGGTTATAGTGCTGCTCCAGTTTCGTTAAAATCTCTTTATGCGTTCTGTCCTTTGGCTCGTCAGGCACAAGCAGATTTACAAAGGTTTCGTACAATGTCAGACCCGCCTCCGATAAGAAGGTCGCTTTCTTGCGTTCCAACACAGCCCGGTTCTGGACTGCATTGTCTAGAACTTTGATTATGTTATTTGCAGTGAAATACACTTCTAGCCGATCCACATACGCTTTAAAACGTTCCCGGTCGTGTCTATATTCCCCCAAATGTCCGATTACACCTGCCATTTTAATCTCTAGCTGTTCACACCGTGTACTGTATTTTACCTCAGATTTTTGTAGCTTTTTCCAAAGACAGATACTTCCAACGTCTGTCTGTCGGCTGGCTGAATCCTTCACCAACAAAATGTAAGCTTTAAATCATCCGAAAAATCCCATCTCATCGTCAAATGTGATATATTCACTGAGCACAAGCACACACAGCTTCCAATATGGCAGGCAGCTCTCTCTCGGAAGCCTCCGGAATCTGCCTGGTTCTGTTTATTATTAACTCTGCAGTTGCAGTACGCAAAACATCCACATCCACAGTGTGGAGCTACAAATATTACAAGCTTACAAACATTACAGCGAATGTGTACCCCTCGATCCCTTTGCTCCTCCATCCCATTCAGACTCTTACTAACCAAGCAGTATGTGGCCTCTTTATTTTACCTACTAACATGCACCACCTCCTATTTATCTATATTGAAACTTATTTACCAATTACACAACCATTCTGCAAGTTTATTAATGTCCAATAAAACAGCAGGCAATCAAGAGTTATTCCAGTTGAACAGATCAAACAGAAAATCCAATCAAATGGGTTCACATTAGCAAGAAGTTCTCAGCTCTTGACTAATCAGTTCCGAGCAGCCAACACTAACCAGTAGGAGGGCCTTGCACTTCAATTCATAACTCAATTAGCAATTGGAACAATCAGCTTGAGAACCCCATTCCTCAATTGAGTCAGTGACAGGCTGCACTAGAGGAGAGTATACAGAGACTTGTAGCCAACTTTGCCACTGAAAGGGGACTGCACAGCATTTGGAATCATCTACAAAACCCAGGGCAAGAATTTGTACGGTTTCTCGGCAGTATTGGCCATTTTGGGCGAGAACCGGATTGGCAAAAATTTCCCCAGCTGAGGCACACCAGCGGTTTCGAAGTACCGCTGGGGAGCGGACCGTTGGTGTGCAACGTCCATAGGTCGCCCTGGCGCGATCTTTGGCTGAGCGGGGACCCCTAGGTAAGTATAAAAAAAAAAATTTTTAAACTCCCACAAGGATCAACGGAGCTGGGCGGTAGGTAAGTAGGTCTGCAAGAAAAAGGTAAGTGATTGGTTTTTTACTATTTATTTTCAAAATCTGTTCGGGTGATTTAATTGAAAGGTGTGTTGAATGTTTTTTTAAAAAAATTTTTAAGTTAGGTTTTTTAAAAAATTATTTTTATTCTTTTTCTCGTGCCCAACCTGCAGCCTCGAGGTAAATTTTTAAAAAATTATTGCCCATTTTCTATAGGCACTGCCCAATCTAGCCTAAATTGCACCTTTTCGCCCAGATTGGGAGTGCAAGGCCCATATTTTTCACTGGGCGGATTTAAAAACATTTTTTTGGGAAGTTTTCGCCGGTAATAATCTTCCTAGCCTTATAGGTTTTTTGGGCGCTGGCGGGCTTTGGGGAAATTCTAGCCCACAGAAGTTTAAATCTCTGTGGTCATCTGCAGATGCCAGAATAGCAGATCTGTTAGCTTTAGTGAGCGGTCACAGCAGTGTCAAGCACTTGACAGAGATGGATGGTTCAGCCTGTGAAGGAAGCTGGTGGGAGAGTAAGAAACTGTTTATGAACTAAAAAGGCTGTAAACAGTCATAGAACTAATAAAAGGGGAAACTTTTGGCTAAATATTCAGACCGTTCAGCTGCAAGATAACAACACTGTATGTAACTGTCTGATCATACACGTCCTTCTCCACAACAACAAAATCACAGCAGTGATCCAATACCTCAGAAAAGGAGAACATAAACTTGTAATGAAGAAACATCTATACCTTTTGCAAACTATGTACAATATGGATAGACCATGAGCATGAACTCATCCCCTTTATTTGATTGCCTGGGGTGAAGTTCTGCATCTCCCAAACTTCCAAAGGTGGTTAAACAAATTCCTCCTGGGCAGTAACCACCTTTCTTCTTTGTTTTAGACTAACACAAAATCAAGTTTCTGAAGTCTGGCTATTTTCAATCATGTACTCATATCTACAGTCAAGCAGCTAGGCTTAAACAAAACTGGCATGCACAATATTTTTCAGTTCCTTCTGGAGTTATAATTAGTTCCTCCTGCAGGTTTTTGAGGTGGTCAACCATAGACAATGATGCTTTCTTTATCTCATGGAAAGAAATCAAACTTTGAACCAGTCTTGAAGTGTAAATGCCCTCTCAATACCAGACTAGAACTAGGGGGCATAATCTTAGAATAAGAGGCTGCCCATTTAAAACTGAGATGAGGAGGAATTTCTTCTCTCAGAGGGGTGTAAATCTGTGAAATTCGCTGCCTCAGAGTGCTGTGAAAGCTGGGACATTCAATGGATTTAAGAGAGATAGACAGTTTCTGAACTGATAAGGGAATAAGAGGTTATGAGGAGCGGGCAGGGTTGTGGACCTGAGTCCATGATCGGATCAGCCATGATAGTATTAAATGGCAGAGCAGGCTCGAGGGGCCGTATGGCCTACTCCTGCTCCTATTTCTTATGTTCTTATGTCATGCTATTTTTAGCCAACTCTACCAAGATGAGACAACTATCAACGGTGTTTGGCTTTCAGGAAGACATTGTACTAATTTTGGCTATATGGCTAGGCAGAATGGCAGCTGAGGTGCCATTGTTCCTCCAAAGCAAACTGTGGTATTGGTTACAAGAACAGTAAGAAAAAAAAACAGGAAACAGCAGCATACTGCGAGCAAAAGAGACACATCTGACTAAACTTACATCAATAAAGAACCCTCACGATTATTTAATTAGAGCTCTGCTTATCCATGTGTGAATTTCCATCATAGACCTTCAACAAGGCAACATTTTTTCTTTATAATTACATAAACCTTTTCAGCCCCCATCAACTTTAATTTATATAGCACCTTTAACATAGTGAAACGTCCCAAGGCACATCATACGAGTATTACGAAATTAAAAAAATTGACACTTAGCCACATAAGGAGAAATTAGGGCAGGTGACCAAAAGCTTGGTCAAAAAAAACTTTATCAAGTTCTCTTAACTGCTACTGATTTTGAAAATGTTAATCAATCAAGTATGTGGTACATGCAAATAAAATGTAAATACTTGGGTCACACACCCCTCTATTGTTATAAAGATTAGTTTTTATGCTCCTGTGCAAGATACTAAAGAACAGGAAAAGGTTGACTAATGTGGTTTTTAATGATCCTACCATATACATTGAGAATTAAATATCGGCTCCAGTAGTCGTTATTGTGTAATGAAGACTGTACTCAAAACAGTGGAAGGGAGAGGGGGGTGAGAAAGGGCAAGAGGCAGGACAAGAGATGGATAGGGAGTAGGATAGATAGTAGCAGCATGAAACTTATGAACAAGGCTAATTATTTACTGGAATGCAACCAGAGGATATTTTGACAAAAATCAAGATATGTTATTCTACTAATACACAAACCATCTGTGAGACCACATTTCGAATATTGTATACAATTTTGTGCACTGAATTCAGAAGATTATTGATGCTTTGCACAGCATCCAAAAGGTGTAACATGGATGATTTGAAGATGTAGGGCAATGTATTCTGAAGAAAGATATATGTAATAAAGATGCTTTTAAACAATCCATTAATTTATCCAAGGCTACTGTATTCAAAACCGTATCAAGCTGGATTGTTTTTTTGAAAAATACACACCTTTACAAACATTGGCGTAAGTAAGTCTCTTATACAAATCTCTCACACTTTCTGTTCTTCATGAAGACCAATTCTAACTATACACAATACTATCAACAGAAAATCCTCAAAAAGTTACCTTTCATTCTTTGAATGTTTGAATGGAAACACATATTTGATATAACAATGACCGATTACAATCTCTGTTCATTTCTGTACACAGCTGCAAGATTACCACTCAATTGCAGTGATGTATTCTCTTTTTCAAGCACATAAAGGGCCCAAGTTTCGGCCTCAGTTGCTCCTGATTTTTTGGAGCAACTGGTGTAGAACGGAGTATCTTAGAAATTCAAATTCTCGGCATTTAGTTTGCTCCAGTTCTAGTCAGTTAGAACAGTTTCACTTTGGAACAGAGTTTTTTTTTCCAAAAGGGGGCGTATCCGGCCACTTACGCCTGTTTTCAAAGTTTCGGCAGTGAAAACTTACTCCAAACTAACTTAGAATGGAGTAAGTGAAGATTTTTGTACGCTCGAAAAAACCTTGTCTACACTTTAGAAAATCAGGCATAGGCTACAAATCAGGCGTAGGGAATGGGGGGGGTTTAAAAGGGAAGTTTACAAACATTAAACACTTCAGTTTTACAAATAAAGAGCCATCATCAATAATAAATGAAAAACATCAATAAATCAACCAATAAATCAATCAAAAAAAATTAATAAGAAATAATTTTTTTTTTAAATCAATAAATAAAACATTTTCTACTTACCGACTGCAGCACCGGCAGCCCTCCCACCACCCACCCCACCAGTGTGTCTCTGTCTCTCTGTCTGTCTGTGTGTGTGTCTCACTCTTTGTCTGTCTGTGTTTCTGACAGCGAGGGGAGGGGGAAGAGGGGGGGCAGGGGGGAGGGGGGGGGAAGAGGAGAAGAGGAAGGGGGGGGAAGAGGAGAAGGGGAAGAGAAGGGGAAGGGGGTGGGAGAAGAGAAGGGGAAGGGGGTGGGAGAAGAGAAGGGGAAGGGGGTGGGAGAAGAGAAGGGGAAGAGGGTGGGGAGAAGAGAAGGGGAAGGGGGTGGGAGAAGAGAAGGGGAAGGGGGTGGGAGAAGAGAAGGGGAACGGGGTGGGAGAAGAGAAGGGGAAGAGGGTGGGAGAAGAGAAGGGGAAGAGGGTGGGAGAAGAGAAGGGGAAGGGGGGGGAGAGAAGAGAAGGGGAAGGGGGGGAGAGAAGAGAAGGGGAAGGGGGGGGGGGAGAAGAGAAGGGGAAGGGGGGGGGGGGAGAAGAGAAGGGGAAGGGGGGGGGGAGAAGAGAAGGGGAAGGGGGGGGGAGAAGAGAAGGGGAAGGGGGGGAGAGGAGAAGGGGAAGGGGGGGGGGAGAGGAGAAGGGGAAGGGGGGGGAGAGGAAAAGGGGAAGGGGGGGAGAGGAGAAGGGGAAGGGGGGGAGAGGAGAAGGGGAAGGGGGGAGAGGAGAAGGGGAAGGGGGGAGAGGAGAAGGGGAAGGGGGGGAGAGGAGAAGAGAAGGGGGGAGAGGAGAAGAGAAGGGGGGAGAGGAGAAGAGAAGGGGGGAGAGGAGAAGAGAAGGGGGGAGAGGAGAAGAGAAGGGGGGAGAGGAGAAGAGAAGGGGGGAGAGGAGAAGAGAAGGGGGGGAGGAGAGGAGAAGGGAGGGGAGAGGAGAAGGGGGGGGGGGGAGAGGAGAAGAGGGGGGAAGGGAGAGGAGAAGGAGGGGGAAGAAGAGAAGGGGGGGGGGAGAGGAGAAGGGGGGAGGTAAAGGAGAAGGGGGGAGGTAAAGGAGAAGGGGGGAGGTAAAGGAGAAGGGGGGAGGTAAAGGAGAAGGGGGGAGGTAAAGGAGAAGGGGGGAGGTAAAGGAGAAGGGGGGAGGTAAAGGAGAAGGGGGGAGGTAAAGGAGAAGGGGGGAGGTAAAGGAGAAGGGGGGAGGTAAAGGAGAAGGGGGGAGGTAAAGGAGAAGGGGGGAGGTAAAGGAGAAGGGGGGAGGTAAAGGAGAAGGGGGGAGGTAAAGGAGAAGGGGGGAGGTAAAGGAGAAGGGGGGAGGTAAAGGAGAAGGGGGGAGGTAAAGGAGAAAAGGGGGAGGGAAAGGAGAAAAGGGGGAGGGAAAGGAGAAAAGGGGGAGGGAAAGGAGAAAAGGGGGGGGGAAAGGAGAAAAGGGGGGGGGGAAGGAGAAAAGGGGGGGAAGGAGAAAAGGGGGGGGGAAGGAGAAAAGGGGGGGGGGAAGGAGAAAGGGGGGGGGAAGGAGAAAAGGGGGGGGGGAAGGAGAAAAGGGGGGGGGGAGGAGAAAAGGGGGGGGGGAAGGAGAAAAGGGGGGGGGAAGGAGAAAAGGGGGGGAAGGAGAAAAGGGGGGGGGAAAGGAGAAAAGGGGGGGGGGAAAGGAGAAAAGGGGGGGGGGGAAGGAGAAAAGGGGGGGGGGGGGGGAAGGAGAAGGAGAAGGGGCAGGCTGAACGGGCCGGGCCCAAGACTTCAGGCAGGGCCTGTCCCCAGCACCAGATTTACAGGTAGGTGGCGTTGGGTCGGGTCGGGTCGGGTTCGGGGGAGCGTGGGTCGGGGTCGGGAGCGCAGGTCAGGTCGGGTTGGTTTGGGTCGGGGGGGGAGGGGAGCGTGGGTCGGTCCGTGTCGGGGGCGGGGGGGAGGGAGATCAGGTTGGGTTGGGTCGGGGGGGGGGGGGGGGGGGGGGAAAGAGCGCGGGTTGGGTCGGGGGGGGGTTGGTGGGAGGGAGGGAGGGTTGGGGGGTTGTTGGTGGGAGGGAGGGAGGGTCGGGGGGGGGGGGGGGTTGGTGGGAGGGAGGGAAGGAGGGAGGGACGTTTGGGGCGGGGGTGGGGCGGGTCCATTCCGGGGGCGGGGGGGAGCGGGAGTCGGGTCGGGTCAGGAGGAAGCAGGAGCTGGGCTTGGGAGGCAGCCTTATGCACGCAACCCCAGTGAGGCCATTGGGCCAGGGCTAGAGGCTGCGTGCTTCGGGCCCCTCCCACACAGTTTTGTGCGCCTGGAGCTACTGCACATGCGCGCCCACTGTTGCGCACATGTGCAGAGGTCCCGGCACTGTTTTCAACGCAGGGACCTGGCTCTGCCCCCCACAGCTCGTGCTGCGCCGCGCCGAGGGCCAGAGGACTAGCAGGGAGCCGGAGAATCTGGAAGTTTTTTTTAGGCGCACTTTGTGGCACGAAAAAGGGGCGTCCAGGTCGGGGCTGCGCCGTTCTAGGCGCCGCCCGAAACTTGGGCCCATTATGCTCACACTTAACAGTTTTAATCTCATCTCGGTAACTCAGACAAGATGTTATCAGATTAGATTTCTCCCAAATTTTTATTCAAAATATAAACTTTGCTATATAATGTTGTTACCACGGGGCATAATTTTTGATTCAGCCCTCGCTCAATGTGTCATTTTGTGTTAACATGATCTAAAATAAATCCATCTGTGTCATAATAATAATATGCAGTAATCTGACATTTGTGGAAGAGCATCAAGGTCAGATGTTAACATAAGAAATAGGATCAGGAGTAGGCCATTTGGCCTCTCGAGCCTGCTCCGCTATTTAACAAGATCATTGCTGATCTGATCTTGGGCTCAGCTCCACTTCCCTGCCCGCTCCACATAACTCTTCACTCCCTTATCGTTCAAAAATCTGTATCTCCACCTTAAATATATTCAATGACCAAGCCTCCACAGCTCTCTGGGGAAGAGAATTCCACAGATTTACGACCCTCAGAGAAGAAATTCCTCCTCATCTCAGTTTTAAATGGGTGACACTTATTCTTAAACTATGCCTCCTAGTTTTAGAATCCCCCACGAGTGGAACATCCTCTCTGCATCTACCTTGTCAAGCCCCCTCAGTATCTTCTATTATCCCACTTCACTCTCAGTAACCTGAATGGCATGATATAAATGTAGAAGTAAATAATATTAATGCATGCACCATCTAACATCACTAGAATCAGTTTAGGTGGAGCTGAGAAACAGCAAGGTGCAGAAAACATTGGTGGAAGTTGTTTATAGGCCCCTAAACAGTAGTGATAATGTAGGCACAATATAAATCAGGAAATTAGAGGTAGATGTAACAAAGGTAATACAATAAGCATGGGGGACTTTAATCTACATATTGACTGGGCAAATCAAATTTGCAGCAATAGTGTGGAGGACAAATTCATTGATTGTATACAAGATGGTTTTGTAGATCAGTATGTTGAGGAACCAACTAGAGAACAGGTTCTTTTAGATCTAGTATTGTGCAATGAGAAAGGGTTAATTAATAAGCTTGTAGTAAAGGGGCCCTTAGGAAACTACATTAAAAGGTATGACAGTAGACAAGCAATGACTAGCATTTAAAGAATGAATACATAATTTACAACAAACATACATTCCTTTAAGGCACAAAAAACCCCACAGGGAAAGTGGTCCAACCGTGGCTAACAAGAGAAGTTAAAGACAGTATTCGATCAAAGGAAGAGGCTTGTAATGTTGCCAAAAAGAGCAGTAAGCCTGAGGATTGGGAGGATTTTAGAATTCAGCAAGGAGGACCAAGAAGTTGATGATGAAAAAGAAAATAGAATATGAGAGTAAACTAGCGAGAGACATAAAAATTGACTGTAAAAGCTTCTATAGGTATGTAAAAAGGAAAAGATTAGCGAAAGTAAATGTGGGTCCCCTGCAGGCTGAGACAGGAGAAATTATAATGGGGAATGAGGAAATGGCAGAGAAATTAATCAAATACTTTGTGTCTGTCTTCATGGAAGATGACACGAAAATCTCCCGGAAATAGTGGAATACCAAGTGTCCAGCAAGAATGAGGAACTGAAAGATATTAGTATTAGTAATAATAAAAAATAGTGCTGGAGAAATTAATGGGACTGAAAGCCGATAAATCCTCTGGACCTGATGGCCTACATCCTAGGGTTTTGAAAGATGTGGCTATAGAGATAGTGGATGCAGTGGTTGTTATCTTCCAAAATTCCATAGATTCTAAACGGTTCTTGCAGATTGGAAGGTAGCTAACTGTAACCCCGCTATTTAAGAAAAGAGGGATAGAGAAAATGGGAACTACAGGCTAATTAGCCTGACATCAGTAGTAGAGAAAATGCTCAAATCTATTATTAAGAACGTGGTAACAGGGCACTTAGAAAATAATAATAGGATTGGGCAATCATGTTTGACAAATGTGGAGAGTTTTTTGAGGTTGTAACTAGCAGAATAAATAAGTGGATGTGGTATATTTGGATTTTCAGAAGGCATTCGATAAGGTGCCACACGAGGTTATTGAACAAAATTAGGGCTCGTGGGATTGGGGTAATATACTAGCATGGATTGAGGATTAGTTAACAGACAGAAAACAGAGAGTAGAAATAAAAGGTCATTTTCTGGTTGGCAGGCTGTAACTTGTGGGGTGCCACAAGGATTGGTGCTTGGGCCCCAGCTATTCACAATCTATATCAATGATTTGGATGAGGGGACCAAATGTAATATCTACGTTTGCTCATGATACAAAACTAGGTGAGAATGTAAGTTGTGAGGAGGATGCAAAGAGACGTCAGGGGGATATAGACAAACTAAATGAGTGGGCAAGAACATGGCAAATGGGATATAATGTGGAACAATGTGAAGTTATGCACTTTGGTCGGAAAATTAGAAAAGCAGAGTATAATGATGAGAGATTGGGAAATGTTGTTGTTCAGAGGGACCTGGGTATCCTTGTACACGAATCACTGAAAATTAACATGCAGGTACAGCAAGCAATTAAGAAAGCAAATGATATGTTGGCCTTTATTACAAAAGGATTTAAGTATATGAGTAAAGATGTCTTACTACAATTAAAAAGGACCCTGGTGAGACTGCACCTGGAGTACAGTGTTCAATTTTATCTAAAGGAGGATATACTTGCCATTGAGGGAGTGCAACGAAGGTTCACCAGACTGATTCCTGGGATGGGGAGTGTGTCCTATGAGGAGAGACTGAATAGACTAGGCCTACATTTTCTAGAGTTTTAGATGAATGAGAGGTGATCTCATTGAAACATACAAAATTCTTACACGGCTTGACAGGGTAGTTGCAGGGATGATGTTTCCTCTGGCTGAGTCTAGAACCAGGGGTCATAGTCTCAGAATAAGGGGTCAGCCATTTAGGACTGAGATGAGGAGAAACTTCTTCACCCAGAGGGTGGTGAATCTTTGGAATTCTCTACCTCAGAGGGCTGTGAAGGCTCAGTCTTTGAATATATTAACAGAGACGGATAGATTTCTGGATATAAGGGAATCAAGGGATATGGGGATAGTGCAGGAAATGGGAGTGGAGGAAGATCAGCCATGATCTCATTGAATTTCGAAGTAGGCTCGAGGGGCCGAATGGCCTACTCCTGCTCCCAATTTTCATGTTCGGTGCTCAATAAAGTTCATATGTAAGAACATACATAACACTATGATAAATACATTAGGATTTAACTTCAACATTGGTGGGCAGAAAGGGAAATTAAATCTTGCAACATCTTATTTTAAAACTAGATACACAATGGATAACACCAATAAGGCTCAGTTGAAGGCCACATTAACCAGGCATTTTGATCTTGATTAAGTGCAGACAGATGTCAAGGACACTTGAACAAGAGCAAGAGAGCAACAGAGAACACGAGAGCACATGAAAATCCATGCGCGAGAGAATGTGTACATATGCGCAAGTGTGTGCATGAGGGAGTGTGTGAATGTGAATATACTTAAATAAGGAAACAAACAAGTCCTTACCGGAATCATTCTACTCTGCGTTCCATGACCATTATGAAAATGCAGTATTTACAATAATGCACACCTTTTTATTTTGCATACATGCCAATGAACTAGAGCTTCAAAAAAAAATTATTTATTTCCATCTTTCTTTCTTTCATTCATAACAAGTAACTAAAGTAGCATAGTGGACTAATCTGCCCAAGATAAATCTAGTGTCTTGCTTTCCTCCTAAACATCTGGAGCACTATATCTTACTCTACTAAAACCTAACTCTTTCTTTTGAATCTTTATTCACCTTTACCAGTGGAAGGGGAAAGGTTACATTCTTGTTATGACAAGTCTGTGAATTCTAATGGGCTCGTCATATGATTAAACTCTCTGGATTTAATCCAAACTTTTTTGAGACATTCACTTGAGGCACTGTTGACCCAAGAGTTTGCAGTGGAGATTGTTGGGCTTTTGAACTAGAGCTTTTTGTTCACTTGTTTTCCATTGATACCAATATACCTTTTGCTTCTTGTATTTTATTGTTCATGACTCCCGAAGCCATGAATTCACGCTGTATTTTGGAGGGATGGAACCGGAAGATTAATATTACAGGTTGAACCTCTCTTATCAGGGACTCCCTTATCCGGCACCACCCTTCGTCCAGGACCATTCCCGGCCACCAGGTGGCGTATGTGCAGAATGTGACTGTCAAAATCGTACGCACCAATATAATCTTTCTCCTCAATTGGCTGTTTCATCCTCGTCACCCTGCTGGAACTCCTGCAACCACAGTCCTCGGTCCGGCCGCTCCTCCACTCAATGCTTCCTCAGAGGGTCAGACCTACGCTTCTGGGCCCGCCGACTGTTCTGGGGCCCCTGCACATGATTGACTGACTAACAGTTGGTCCATCCAATCAAGCGCACATACTTACCCCAGCAACAGCACTTAAAGGCACAGTCCACCTAAACACATGACCTCGCCTCATCTGGCAAAATCCCTCGTTCGGGACAGGCTAGATCCCGAGGGTGCCGGATAAGGGAGGTTCAACTTGTACTATTGTTGAAGGTTGAAAGGCTATTTACTCCATAACAGAATTTTGCTACAAGTATCCACCTTTGGGAGGAACAATGCAAACTAATACAGGTAAAGTGTCCGAAATCTGGAACACTCAGGACCCAGGCCATTCTGGATTCCAAGTATTTCCGGATTTCGGAACGTATTTCTAACGTCCCGAATCCAGAAACACCCGGGCCGAGGTCCAGGTATTTCCGGATTTCGGAACGCCTTTCCGACGTCCCGAATCCGGAAACGCCTGGTCTGAGGTAGGTCAGGAGGAGGGCCAGCGGCAGCGCAGGACCAAGGTAGGTGGGGCTTGGCGTCAGAAGGTCGTCGGCGGAGCAGGGGCAGGTCGGCGCGGGGGTGGTTCAGCGGCTCCGGGGTCGACGGTTCCGTGTCAGGGGTCAGCGGCTGGGAAAAACCTGCGTTGAACCTGCAAAAATGGTAAGTAGAAGTTTTTATTTTTAATTTATTTTTCAGCAGTTAATTCGGCTTAAAAAATGTTCGGATTCCGGAACATTTTCCGGATTGCAGACGACCCCGCCTGGTCGGACTGGCCTGGTGTCTGGATCATTCCGAATTTCAGTCGCTTTACACTAAAATGATCATGTAGCTGTTCCTGGGTATTACACAGGATGTTCTGAGTATTACATAGGATGGGCTGTGGTAGAGATGGTAGCAATTGCCATTTGGGTTGCCTGCCAGTTTAATATTGGGATTGATGCACTGATTTGTTGAACATATAACTGGTATTTTGATTAAATTTTAATTTCGTTCACTGTTTGCTTTTGTTGTAGAAGTAATTTTGTATGTCCTAAATCTGATGTTTTTTGACTGACCAAAAATGTATTGCAATACTAGAGCCATATAGCACTTTCTGCCTGAGCAGCATGGATCCAGAGGCTTGGAATATAGTCAAAGAATCAGATGTGTCTGGACCAAGCAAAACTTTTTCAGATGTGATAATCCTTTTTCTTTTATTGTATCCAGCAGTTTAGGACCATTGATCTGCTTTCAGCACACATTTCCATTTGTTTTGATCCCTCAGGAGGCCACTTTCCCATTTGACCAATATGAAACATACAGCTATTTGTTCTTCTCCCGAGATTTAACCGGGTTTCCTTGTAGCACATGAATGGATATCTTGGGCTTATCATCAAGACTGCCATTATATGCTAGAAAATTGTGGATTCATGATGGGATTGGTTCTTAGGGACATGATAACATACCCTGCAGAAAAGATACAAGTCAGAAGATGGGAATGCACAAGAAGCCTATTCAAGTGCCGGCCCGCTTCTGCTTCAGGCCGAAGGGATCCTGTGCCGGCCGCTTCTGTCCCGGGCCGAAAGGACTCTGCACCGGGCCCAGGGCCAAAAGGACTCTGCACCGGGCCCGGGACCCGGGCCAAAAGGATTCTGCATCGGCAGAGCCCATCCCGGGCTGAAAGGACTCCACACCTGCCCACGCCTATCCCTGTGGTCACACACCAGCTGTTAATCGTACTGACAGATTCGGGGATGTCGAACCGGCTGAAGGGACTCAGAGGCCAGTGTTCAACCTGCCGAAGGGACTCCTGGCCGGCGCTGAACCGGCCGAAGGGACCTAGGTGGCGGCGTTCAACCCAACGTCTTATACTCCCAACCAACGTTTAATTAATTTTTAAACTTTTAATCAACTTTTAAACAATCTGGGAGAACTTTTAAAACTTACAGTTTAGACTCTTAATCGAAATACTTTTAAATATCTATTATTAATCTACATCTTTGACTTTTTAACAACTCTTAGAAACTTTTTAAACAAATTGAGAATCTTTATTAACTTTTAAAATAACCTTGGAAGTCACCTTCTTAATGCCTGTCCCCCAACCAAGCCTCGGACCATCTACCATCAATGGCGCTACTCGGCGCCGAGCTTGCTGCCAACACTTCGCTGTAGGCAATTACGCTTATAGAGCTGTGCCTGGTCTCCAGTTGTCTTGGACCCCCTTGCCACTGGACCAACCTTGATCAGCTAAGCCTGTGTGGTTGCCGGTGTGCAGCGGCCATCCCACGTTAAAAGAACTCACACACAGGCATCTTCCACTTCGTCAGTATGAAGTTCGGGACCTGGAACGTCAGGACCCTCATGGACAATCCCAACAGCAACAGGCCGTAACGCCGCACCGCGATAGTTGCCCGGGAACTTAGACATTTTGACATTGACATCGCCGCCATACTGAGACCCAGCAGGCAGGCATCTTCTTCTGGAAAGGGAAACCAGAGGCAGAACGTAGTCAAGAATTAGCTGATCGACCGCCTCAAAGACTCCCCCTGTGGGGTTAACGAACGCCTCATGACTCTTCGTATTATCATATCCCGGAACCAATGCGCCAGTCATCAGTGCGTACGCCCCTACACTTGATGCAACGGATGAGGCTAAAGAGGGCTTTTATTCCAACCTCGAGACATCCTTGTCCAACGTCCCCATGGGTGACAAACTGATTCTCCTGGGTGATTTTAATGCCCTCGGGGGAGGCGTGATTGGCAGAGAGGGGGTCGGGAAAGCCAACTCCAATGGTACCCTACTCCTGACAAAATGTCTTGAACATGAACTCATCACCAACACCCTGTTCCACCAGAGGGACAAATACAAGTTATCGTGGTACCAGTGAGGGGAGTGAAGCTGAGTATTGTATTTAGTCTGCAAGACCAGCTGTTACATTACCAGCTGAAAACTTCAATCACCATTGTGCTTGATGGAGGGAGACTGAACACTAGCCAGGTCTCCAGTCGTCCTGGTTAATCCTTGCCACTGGATAAAGGCCTAGCTCTGTCAAACCCGTGTGATGGCTGATGTGCAATGGTCACCACACGTTAAAAACATTCACGCACGGGCATCTTCCACCCCCTCAACTGGAGTTCAGGACTGGAACATCGGGTCCTTCATTGAAACATCTGTGAACTCTCGTGGAAGCAAGTCATCCTCGTTCGAGGGACCGCCTATGATGATGATGATGACCTTAACTCGCAAGATGGTATCACATTGCACTTTGAAAAAATAAAGACTTGCATTTATGTAGCGCCTTTCATGACCATTGGACGTCTCAAAGCGCTTTACAGCTTTTTGGAGTGTAGTCACTGTTGTAATGTAGGAAACACGGCAGCCAATTTTCGCACAGTAAGCTCCCACAAACAGCAATATGATGACGACCAGATAATCTGTTTTTATTATGTTGATTGAGGGATAAATATTGGCTAGGACACAGGGATAACTCTCCTACTCTTCTTCAAAATAGTACCATGAGATCTTTTACGTCCACCTGAGAGAGCAGACGAGGCCTCGGTTTAATGTCTCATCCGAAAGACGCAAGTGATTTTATTTGGTAAAATGGGTGAAAATCAGGGGCACTTGCAGGAGAAATGGCAAAAGTCGCAAGGATACACCTTCCACGGTAGGTTGACAGATTATTAATAATAATAATATCCACTGTTCTTTACCTCTTTTACCACGACAAGAAGAGTTGAAGGTTGGACCAGAATTATTTTATTTTAAACTTAAAGTTACAGTTGAATTGACAACAGTCCGAACTTACATTTCTTACTTCCACCCCTCTCCCATAAATCACTTTCCTCTTTTAAATTGCTCCTTAAAACTTACCTCTTTGACCAAGCTTTAAGTCACCCGTCCCAATATCTCTTCATGTGGCTCGGTACCAAATTTTATCTGATAATGCTCCTGTGAATCGCCGAGGATGTTTTTAATGACGCAAGAAGTGCTATATAAATGCAAGTTGTTGTTGCTGCTAGTGTTCAGTCTCCCTCCATCAAGCACAATGGTGATTGAAGTTTTCAACTGGTAATGTAACAGCTGGTCTTGCAGACTAAATACATGCTCAGCTCCACTCCCCTCACTGGTACTTCAATTCAGACTCTAATATTAAATGGGTGGTAAGCAGAACAGTTGTTAACCACAAGACAGCTGGCTACTGTACCAGCTGGAAAGTCATTCATCTGCACTTTAAAACATGATGATTAAAATTGAAGTACCAGTGAGAAGAAACCAACTGGGGAACCGATCGTCTGTGAAAATAATGGCATTTGATGTGGGATGTCACACTGCAATAAGTAGCCCTACCAATGATTCAATGGCCAAAGCAACAAAAGAAATGGGCAACATTGTCACTTGCCACAAAACAAGGCAAAGCAATTCAACACCACCCATTTCAAGGATTGAAATGGAAGAGTAACCTATTGCCTACAGTACAGCAATTCCATTCAACTACCTCAAAGGTCTCTTCTGTATGTGGAGCAGGCTCGAGGGGCCGTATGACCTACTCCTGCTCATATTTCTTATGTTCTTGTGTACCTAATAAGAGAAACAATGCTGGGTGTGGATGGTGCATTGTGTAGGTGTGCAAGTAATTGTAGGGAAAGATTGAATGCTTGAACTGTAAGCACTGTTGAGAAAATGTTGACCATTACTGACCGAGAAGAATTTATTTCTGGGAGGCAGTCAGCTTTGTTAAAACACATGGTGGGAAATTTAGTCAAGTTTGTCTCCAGGAGCCTACAGACAATGGGCACTTGGTGATTTCTACCATTGGAACCACAACCCAGCACAAACTACTACATACATAAAAACAGAAAGGGAATATAAATATATAAGAAGAAAATAATGCCAACATAATTGATGATGAAAGCCTTCATATTCTATTTCTAACAGCACGTTTTCATTTTACTAAGTAAATGTGCACCTTTGCACTGGGTTAGTTGTACGGCAATTATAGTCAATCACGCCCACTACACTTCATTTATTTATTAAAATACAATCAGGAAGTATCAATAGGCAAAAATATCTACATGTAAATTTAACTCTTAACCACTGCTTTTGTTAGATCTGGATTTAATTTTTCTAGTCCATCTAATTCAGCTGATGTGACAAGAATCAAAGTCTAGGAAAATGAATGTGTTACTGAACAAGTACCCCTCCACCAAACATTGATATCTATTAACTGGTATGTATTGCATTTAGTATTAATCATTCAAGGTGCTCACTCATATTGTGATGCCATTTAAACTTCCAGGCCTTTGTGATCTGTTGTTTAACATACTGTCACTGTGAATAAGGTGGCATACATGAACATTTCTGGGTCAGAAAAGGTCATGTCACGTAATGAAAAAAATCAAATAGCACTGACTGCCATTTGTTAAATGCAGCTAATAATCTACATATTCCTTAGAATATATTTTCTTATTAAGGCTTGATACAGACAACTTTCCATTTGCAGGGACAGAATTCTATCTATATCTTCTATACAAGGAAATATTACATATCAGCAACACCAATTGTAAAATGTGTTTTCCCCTCCTTCCCACGGTCGATCCTCAGGTGGTTGTAAAAAAATACCACGACTCTAGTCAAAGAAGAGCAGGGGATTTCTCGCTGGTATCCTGCCCAATATTTATACCTCAATCAATATCAGGTTACCTAGTCATTATTTCATTACTGTTTGAGAGACGTGATTGTGCACAAATTGGCTGCTACATTTCCTACATTACAACAGTAACTACATACAATAGTACTTCATTGACTCTAAATTGCTTTGGGATGTCCTGAGGTCATGAATGGCTCTATATAAATGCAAGTTCCTTTTTTCATTCTTTCCATTTTACAGCAAACTTTATTTATTTTTTAAAATAAGTGAATCATAAAATTAAGATAGTTTGTACAATACTAGCAGATCTGCCGTGGTTTTGTTCTTTAAATCACTGACGTGAGACTGACCGTCTCATAAAAAAGATTATATGTAGACTGGTGTTGTTTACAGTGAGTGAGGATGTGCTAAAGTGTCATCAAAAGGGTGGCAGGAAACAAGTGTGTTACTTAAAGGAAGTGCATCATATACACAAGACATTATGCAGGAGGATTTTCATTCATAGAGAGTTAATGATACCAAATTTAGTAACAGTTATTAAAAAACAGATTATACATCAAGAAAAAAATGCAAAGAATTAATTATGTACCAGGACACATGTATCTAAGCAATGTGCAAATCAACATTTCTTTTCTGGAACGTACAATATGTTGGTGCTCACCTTGGGACTTAAGACGTTTCTCATTAATACAGCATTTTGGATCCAAGGTCTATCCCTTTTCCCACTGTGATTATACCTTCATTAAAGCCAACACAGTATCTTTCCCCAGTCAGTATCTCTGCAGTCATTAGTGCATTTCATGCTTTGCATCAAATGTGCCTATTTAATTATTAATATGTCTAATAAAACAGAATACAGAATCCTTTGAAACCAGAGAAGGATTTATATACTACACAATGAAGGTGCAAGTCAGTTGAAATTTTGTGAATGCATTGATTATGGATTTAAATTCCCAATATAAACTATGGGAATTGTATTGCATGCGACCTGGGTAAATCTATGTCTTGCAGGTTTTTAAAAAAAATTATAATGAATTTATCATTCAAACAGCATTGTTTTTTAAATTTCTAATTTGAAGATTTCATTTGATTGCTAAACATTTTGGTTGGGACTTCTCAGTAGAATTGCATAGCTGATTAAAAAAAAATTGTTCTTTAGCTAGGAAAGTCAGGGCAATTTGGGCTCCAAAAATCCTCTTGAATATCATTCCCTAAAAAGCTCCTCTGCAGACTGATATTACTCTCCCCTCCGAGATGGAGCTTTACAATAAAACTACAAAGCAATTTAAGAATATATGTTCTTGGAAGTTCAGTGATCATTTAAAACAATGGAGCAGTAAGCTACAACAATACACTCCTAAATATGGTATAATTAATCTGCCATTCTTCTAGCTATAAGAGTTATTTTTAAACTTTTCTATGTGGGAAATCGGACAAAATCCCAAGGAGCCCCTGGTTACATGAAGCAATGTTTTGGTATTGGCTTTTCTTCTTTGTTTGTATTTTTATTATTGTACCTTCAGGGATTAAAAACTAGACTAAATTAAAGACATAACATAATTTTGTTGATGCACATCAAGATTGGTGCAGACAAGCCATCTGTGGTACGATTCGTGAAGTCCTTGATATGCGATTGTTTATTGTAACCATTGTTTGGAGATGAGGCGATGGCTCACAGTTCATGCAAAGCATTTTGAACAGGTTCATTTTCTTTTCAGGAAGGGCCAACCTGTTCAATTCAAATATAAGCATCCTACGTGCCTCTTAAAGTACATAGCTGATTGGAATTCAGGAGATAAATTTTTTGGTCGCCTTCGTTCCAATCAAATATTGAAGTAGTAAGAACATATATCTTAACCAGGTTTGCCTGAATTCAGCAGGTTGGCAGGAGAATGCAGAAGATTAGCATCTTGATTCAGACACAGTTTTATACTGAGCTTCAGCGCAGGAGAATTAGGCAACAGAATCCTTGATCATAACTGCTCAACCATTTGGTGGCCGTGCTTTCAACTGCCAAGGCCCCAAGCTCTGGAACTCCCTCCCTAAACCTCTCTTTCCTCCTTTAAGCCGCTCCTTAAAACCTACCTCTTTGACCAAGCTTTTAGTCATCTGCCGTAATTTATTTTATGTGCTCGGTGTGAAATTTAATTGTTTTGTCTTTAAACACTACAGTGAAGCGCCTTGGAATGTTTTACTACATTAAAGGTACTATATAAATACAAGTTATTGTTGTTGTCGTCTAGTGCAGCTAACTAGTAGTGTACAATTGCCTGTGCAGATATCTACAAAACATTGGATAATCTTACCCAACTTGTTACTGCCAATCATCTGCAAAGTGATGGAGGAAGTAACCAACAGTACCATTAAGTGATGCCTACTCGCTAATAGCCTGCTCACAGATGTTCAGTCAGTTTTCTTCAGATAAAATCATAGAAGTTTACAGCACGGAAGGAGGCCATTTCGGCCCATCATGTCCATCCCGGCCAACAAGAGGCTATCCAGCCTAATTCCACTTTCCAGCTCTAAGTTCGCAACCCTGCAGATTACGGCACTTCAAGTACTTTTTAAATGTGGTGAGGGTTTCTGCCTCTACCACCCTTTCAGGCAGTGAGTTCCAGACGCCCACAACCCTCTGCATGAAGAAATTCCCCCTCAAATCCCCTCTAAACCTTTTATCAATTACTTTAAATTTATGCCCCCTGGTTGTTGACCCCTCTAAGGGAAATAGGCCCTTTCTATCCACTATATCTAGGCCCCTTATAATTTTATACGCCTCAATGAGGTCTCCCCTCTGTTCCAATGAAAACAAATCCAGCCTATCTAATCTGTCCTCATAGCTTAGATTCTCCACTCCCAGCAACATCCCCGTGAATCTCCTTTGTACCCTCTCCAGTGCAATCACGTCCTTCCTGTAAAGCGGTGACCAGAACTGTGCACAGTACTCCAGCTGTGGCCTAACCAAATTATTATACAATTTAAGCATAACCTCCCTGCTCTTATATTCTATGCTTCAGCCAATAAAGGCAAGCATTCCGTATGCCTTCTTAACCACCTTATCCACCTGGCTTGCTACTTTCAGGGATCTGTGGACATGCACTCCAAGGTCCCTTTGTTCCTCTCCACGTCTCAGTATCCGACCATTTAATGTGTATTCCCTTTCCTTGTTAGCCCTCCCCAAATGCATCACCTCGCACTTCTCTGGATTAAATTCCATTTGTCACTGTTCTGCCCACCTGATTGATATCTTCCTGCAGTCCACAGCTTTCTTCTTCATTATCAACCACACAGTCAATTTTAGTACAGGTATCATCTGCAAACTTCTTAATCATACCCCCTATATTCAAGTCTAGATCATTGATATAGATCACAAAAAGCAAGGGACCGAGTACTGAGCCCTTGACCTAATCATAGCCTTGGTCCAGAGATGGGCGCAAGAGCTGAATGCCAGAAGGGAGGCAAGATTAGCAGCACTCAACATCAAGGCAGCATTTCATTAAGTATGGCACCAAGGATGATTGTCCAAAGCTCTGGCTGGAGTCATACCTGTCACACAGGATGATCGTGGACTTTGGACAGCAATCACGGGCCAAGGACACCGCTTCTAGTTTCTCAGAGCAGCACCCTTGGCCCAACCATCTTCAGCATCTTTATCAATAACCTTTCTTCCATCTGAATATCAGAAGTGGGACTGTTCGCTGATGATTCTATCGTTTTCAGCTACATTTGCCACTTGGCCAATAATGGATTATGTCAGCTGACAGTTGGACTTGAACACGACCATGCTTCAGCTGACAAGTGGGAAGTAACATTTGTGCCACACGAGTACTAGACAATGACCATCACCAATAAAAATAGGTTCAACCACTCCATCCAACCTTCAACAGCACCACCATTGCAAAGCCCCCATCAACCACCATGGACCAGAAGCTTAATAGAATCACCGTGGCTACAAGAACAAGGCAGAAGCTGTAAATTCTAAAATGAATGGCTTACCTCCTGACCTCTCAATGACTCTCCACCATTTACACAGCTCAAGTCAGGAGTATAATGGCATACTCATCATTTGCCTGGATGGGTGCAGCCACAACAATAACATGCATTTATAAAGCGCCTTTAAAATAGTAAAATGCCCCAAAGCACTTCACAGGAGCATTATCAAACAAATTTTAACATACAAGGGGATATTAGAAGTGCTGACTGAAACCATGGTCAAAGAGGTAGGTTTTAAGAAGCGTCTTAAGGAGGATGAAGAAGGAGGACGAGGAGGAAGGAGGAGGAGGAGGGCAAAGGAGGGGGACGTGCGACCGAGACACCGGGTTGACCAGGACCAGGAGGGGGAGAAGGAAGCTCGGGGGGTTTGTAAGGCTGAAGGAGGTTACAGGGATGGGTGAGGGGCGAGGCCATGGAGGGATTTGAAAACAAGGATGAGAATTATAAAATTGAGATGTTGCCGGACCAGGAGCCAACGTAAGTCAGCAATTACAGGGTGATGGGTGAACGAGACTTGATGCGAGTTAGGATACAGGCAGCAGAGTTTTGGAAGAGCTCAAGTTTACGGAGGGTGCAAGGGGGGAGGTCAGTCAGAGAGCATTGGAATAGTCAAGTCTAGGAGGTAACAAAAGCACGGATGGGAGATTTTACGGAGGTGGAAGTAGGCGGTCTTGGTGATCGAGAAGATATGGGGTCGGAAGCTCAGTTCAGAGTCAAATAGCACGCCAAAGTTGCAAACTGTCTGGTTCAGCCTCAGTGGCCAGGGAGAGGGATGGAGTCAGTAGCTACCTACTCAAGAAGCTCAACTTCATCAAGGACAAATCAGTCCACTTGATTGGGCTTCTGCCACTGGTACACTGTGGCTGTAGTATATACTGTCTACAGGATGCAATGCAGCAACTCACTAAGCTTACTTCAACTGTACTTTGTAGCCCTGCAAATTCTACAACTGAGAAGGACAAGAACAGTAATGTCATGGAACCCACCAAGTTTCCCCCCCAAATCATATACCCCGTGACTTGGACATACCCTGTCATTGCTTCATCGTTATCAGTACCATCACCACAAAATATTCAACAATTCAAGAAGGTGGTCTATTACCATCTTTTCAGGATAACTAGGGATAGGCAATACACCTTTGCCAATGTTGTCCCTATCCAGAGAACAAATTAAGAGGTGCAACTTTTTATTATTTTCCATATTTTGAAGAGATATAATATTCTGCACATTGTTTTTCTTCGCTACTGTTTTCATAGCTATTTATTGGCAATAAATTTGGTCTGTAGTTTATAGCCTGAGCCGCAATCTGAAGTGTTTATTCTGCTTTGAAAGTCAACATTGCTCATCTACATCTCTGCCTTATCGCCACTAAAACTGAAATCTCCAACCATGATTTGTCACTTCCAACAACTACTTGCATTTATATAGCACTTTGAAACAATTTTCCACATTAAAAAGTTGAGTCAAAGTGATGGGTTTTAAGGAGGGTCTTGCAAAAAAAGTAAAATTTCTGATAACTAAAGTAAGGTTAATGCTACCAAGAGAACAGACATTCAATAGAAAACTAGTACAATGGAGATTCATCATGTTGATATCCTGGAGGCAGACCCGAGTATTCCAGAAGAAAAAGTGACTACAAACCCAACTACACAGACTCAGAAGGACAAGGTATCTAAAATTCAGAAATCTTTGCTGAAGTTGTGAGCTTATCAGACAGCAGAACCAACTAGACTTCAATATTTAAATATAGTTATTAACTATATATGGTGCCTAATCTAAACAAACCTTGCTGACTTAAAAATTTTAAGTTTAAAATGGAAATTTTGCTACAATAACAATCTACTTCGATAAACCGAGTAGCATTTTTACAGTACAAAAGATTTTTCAGTATTCAATTATGGGTCCCTTCTATGGCTGCCAGATGTGCAAACAAAACCATGGTGACTGCCCTTCAAAAATAATGGCCCGGATTTTGCGATAAAAATAACATAAAATGAGGCTAACAGTGTTCACGGTTATTAAAGTATAAATCAGACAGCAACTTCCGCATGGCCTGTTTCTGTGCTGTATATTCTATGTAATTCTATGTAAAATAACTGCAAGTTTGTTCTTGGATCACTGTTACTGGTCCACTTCGAAAATAATCATACCATTAATTAACAGAGCCTGCTTTTAACTGCCCAATATTTTAGTTGTGGAGAGAGCTAGGGATCGAACAGAGAACGCTTAGCTTGTTGGAATTAATCGTGTTGTCACATGATCTCCTTGACCTTCAAAGGCATTAGAATATACATCCTATTAGACAGCAGCTTTAGCTATAAACCAAGTCAAATTTATTGAGTATTAATCAGGTAAATGAACAATGCAAACAATGCACAGTGTAATTACAGTAATTACAAACTTTATTATTTTCCCCAAAATGTCAGAACAACAATTTGCCTTGTTCTAAGCTTCAACATAACATTGACCTATGAATTATGGTCATGACTTCTCATGTGGCTATACTCTACCGCATAGCCTTCTGATGAGCTTCATATTCTGAAGGCCTCAGATCAACTATTACCTACTTTTAATAAATCCTAAAATATAGCTCACAAATTCCTCTGAAGATAGACCAAAGAACAAATTACATTAAAAAGACAGTATATTGCTCAACTACATTCACATCTCAAACATTCACAGGATTCCAAATATTTGGCCACAAGTTTATCTGTCAAATAAAGGAATGCTTGTAACTGAATGGTTTGACTAGTCCTAACAATTTGACTGAACAGTGAGATGGGCCCCCAGTCAAGGATAATAGCAGTGAGTGATGAATGCAAATTAAGGCCTTGACTTGAGGTCTGTACATCAAGCAGCCTGGAATGTGTATTCTTTGCAGCCTGAACAAACAGGCCAGCAGTAACTAATTTAACGTTGTGCAAGTCTTCCAACCAGCAACAAAACCAATTTTTAAAAATTAGACAAAATTGTGTGTCAAACATTCCCTCATATTTTTTAAATGGTGGATTGCATGCGAGAAAGTAACGTAATACTGCAGAAGAATTCCAAAAGGAAAAAAGATGGAACGTGGAAGATGAAAAGATGACTATTCATGGTCCTTTTCCATTTTAAAATCTGTGCTCAAAGTATCAAGACTACATCAAACTTTCATTCATTTCATTGAAGATGTCCATTGTTAACAATCTAAGCAACAAAAAGAGCATTTACCTTGTAAACTCTATATTTCAAATGATATTGAAAACACACACCATACGATTGTAGACAAGCTTGAGAGATTGCAACAAAACCATGTTCTAAGAACTCACAAAATTGTCAGAAAGTTGCAGAAAGGAGGTGGTGAACATGCTGTGCCCCAAGACCTGCATCATTGTGTCAGTCTGTTCAGCCAAAAGTTGGCAAAAACGAATTAACCAAAAACTTCTCCACAGAACCTTCAGTGACCGATATCACGGACTGCACTGTGTAGAGGATACATATGTATGTAAAATGAAGCTGAGACAAGATAAAAATCGATTTTTCTTCTTCATTTCACATTCACATAAGTATAGCAATTAGAAAGATTTGGGAGGGCAGGGGGCTGGAAGACTACAACTATTTTTAGTTGTATCAGTAATCAAGTGCCCCCCTGATTAAAGGGGGGGGGGGGGGCGGCACACTCCAAAACCTTTTCAAGTGCCCCCTTGTTTTTTTGGGACTCTTTTTTGAGGGCACTAGAAACACAAATTATACAAGTGCCCCCTGGCTTAAAGGGGGGAGGGCACTATAACCAACAACTTAAACAAATTAAACTTTAGACATTAAATTCAAATTAAAATTTGGTTGCCGGGGGTGATGATGCACTCCAGTCACTCTGGCACCCATCTCTTGCAGAAAGCTGCGAGCGTACCGGTGGACACCGCGTGCTCCATCTCCAGGTACCAGCTGGCTCAGATGTATCCGCGGAAGAGAGGCAGGCAGTCGGGCTGAACGACGCCCTCGACCGCCCGCTGCCTGGATCGGCTGATGGCCGTCCCACGAAGAGGCCTTCTGATCTGCCCGCTCCTCTCCGCACAGGGTGCCCAAAGATCAGGAGTGTGGTACTGAAGTGCAACCAGAATTTGAGGAGCAGCCCCTTCAAATATTGGAAGAGGGGCTGCAACCTCGCACTTAGTAAAAGCATGGAACACGGACTCTTCCAGACCGCAGAAGTTGCAGGCGGCCTGGGAGCCTGTGAACCGACTTAAAAATTTATTGCACGGGACTGCTCCATGCAACACCCTCCAGTCCAAGTCCCCGATAAATAAGGGGAGGACTCCCGCGTAGAGCGCCGCCACTGGGGACCCCCGCCTCCTCCGGACGGCAAGCTGGAAGACTACAACATAGGAGCCGTAACACCAGCTGTCAGGACTCACCTGCCAAATGCTAAGCCATGGCCATGTGCTGCTATTAAACCCGAACGTTTTGCAAATGTGAAAAGATTGCTCCATGCAGCAGCTTTACGTATGCCACCAACTGGAACCTGATTGAGGTCAGAAGCTTCAAAGGAATAGGTAAAAATATTCAAATTCCCCCAGAGGTTCTTCCCTGCGAGATAGCAATAATGTCAGATGTATTTAACGATCCATTTGGCTGTCGACTGCTTTAGGCCCTTAAACCATTTGAAATAAATAATTGTCAACATTTCTAAACTAAAATTGCCCTGAGGTGGAGGTGTCACTTAGGGCTCTGCAAGCATCTACACGCTGAAAACAGCAGCATGCTATGACTTGAGTTGCAACAGATGAAACAATGGAACAATCATTTCCTGACCCAAATGAAACTGAAAAGTGACATTAAATAATGAGTCCAAGTGACTCCTCAGGGCTACCCAGTCCAAAATAAATTAAACATTAAATTAAATACAGCTGATCTACAATTAAGGTTTCCAGTTCATTAATTCTACAAGCCAAATCTAATACCAACAGTGCAGAAACTTAACTTCCCACATTCAATGAGACTTGGAACTGTGATTGTACTAAGTCTAAGTGCCAATAGGGCACAATTTCCAAATACATCAACGAGTGGTTCTTTAACAAAGCAAATCTAAAATGGTCACAAAAGACTGAAATAGGCAGGACATGAATCTGAATATATCCAGGTTTGAAATTAATATTGATCATGAGTTTAAGATATATGGCATTTATATGGCTAGTCCAGTTGAGTTTTTTGGTCAATGGTGACCCCAAGGATGTTGATGGTGGGGAACTTGATGATGGTAATGTGATTAGTTGACCTTGACAAAACTTGCAGTTAGGCACTCTATTGTTGGAGTCAGTCATTGTCTGGCATTTGTGTGGTACAAATATCACTTGTCACTTATCAGACCAAGCCTGGATGTTGTCCAGGTTTTGCTGCATGCGAACATGGACTGCTTCATTATCTGAGGTAACACTGTGTAATCAGCAAAGAACCTCACTTCTGACCTTGTGATGAAGGGCAGGTCATTGATGAGGCGGCTGAAGATATTCAGAACTCGGACACTACCCGGAGGAACTCCTGCAGCGATGTCCTGGGACTGATATGATTGGTCTCCAACAACCACAACCATGTTCCTTTTTGCCAGGTACAACTCTAGCCAGTGGAGAGTTTTCCCCCTAATCCCCATTTTTACTAGGGCTCCTTGGTACTACATTCAGTGAAATGATTCCTTGATGTCAAGGGCAGTTAGTCTTTCCTCATCTCTGGAATTCAGTTCAGCCCAGATTTTACACTGAGAACAAAAGTGAGGCCAACATACTCACCAGTTATTATGGAGTAAATCAGACAGCAACTTTCAGAGGAGACACATGTGCAGTTAAACACGTAAATCTGGAAATTGCTGTCCGAGCTACCCTGCTCCTTCACAGGCTGTGCCCTAATAGTATCCCGCTGATAGACTCGGCTTTGAAATTAATGCAAAGACGTGCTGTTGCTGCACTTACGCATTAAACACAACAGAAAAAGTTAAGGCTTGTGCTTTTAGGTGCTTTTTAATGTCGTGGTAAGCAACACCTCTAGCCCTGAAAATTAAATTTTACAAGCGTGGAATCTCATTCCTTCAGAATTCAGTTAGTTAGGAGATTTTAAAATAAATAAAAATTTCATTTTTTGTCTCCCTCTCTTAATCCCATCTTTCTTTCCCTTTCTGTGCATGATTTAGACTCTGCAGGTCTTTGAGGATTATTCAATCTGATTGGTCGAAGAAATTCGCTGTTGCTTGTCCTGCTCAGATGCCACAGATGTCCTGTAGAGGGCACCGCGCTGGTTCAGCTGCTCGATGACAGCAAGTTGACACTCAAGCTAGCAAAAACTCTGGCTAGCTGTTGGCATAGTGAACGGCGATTGCAGTTCCTTTGCCACTCACTGCAAAATCCAGGCCATTGTGTCCATGTTTGGAACAAGGCTGTAATGAGGTTTGTATGCTTGTGGGAAGGCTTAGTTCTGTCTACAGCATGATGCTTTCACTGTTTAGCACACATGTAGTCCTGTGTTGTACAATATTCCCCCTAATTTATTTTTGGGTGCGTGGTCCCTTTAAGGGACTGTGCGGCCCATTCATAGTTTTGCACATGCGCAAAACTTATCGAAAAAGCAGAGGGTTGCGTAGCCGTGCAATTTAGTGGGAATGTCGGTGTTGTATCTTCCCCGGGTTGGCATCTGATTTTCAGGTACGCCTGGTCATGCTGCCAACTCTTCTACACTCCTCATTGAACCAGGGTTGGTCTTCTTGAAAGAGATCCTACTTTTCATCCTGCTGCTGTGATGAAGGGTCACAGATTTAAAATGTTAATTATGTTTCTCTCCACAGATGCTGCTTGACCTGCTGAGATTTCCAGCATTTTCTGTTTTTATTTCAGATTCCAGCATCCAAAAGTATTTTGCTTTTGTATTCTTGCTTTTCATTGCTATCTTGGGTCATTGCAACCGTGCTCCACTGTGCTCCTAACATCAGGAACATTCTTCCTGTATCTAACCTGTCCAGTCCCGTCAGAATTTTATATGTTTCTATGCAATCCCCTCTCATCCTTCGAAACTCCAATGAATACAGGTCCAGTCGATCCAGTCTCTCCTCATATGTCAGTCCTGCCATCCCAGGAATCAGTCTGGTGAACCTTTGCTGCACTCCCTCAATAGCAAGAACATCCTTCCTCAGATTAGGAGACCAAAACTGAACACAATATTCCAGGTGAGGCCTCACCAAGGCCCTGTACAACTGCAGTATGACCTCCCTGCTCCTATACTCAAATTCTCTAGCTATGAAGGTCAACATGCCATTTGCCTTCTTCACCGCCTGCTGTACCTGCAGCCCTGTAAACCATGAGGCTTGGTGACAGATTTGAGGGCCTGGTCTTCGAACACTCTTTTCCTCAGGCGGCTGAAGGCTGCACTGGCGCACTGGAGGCAGTGTTGAATCTCGTCGTCAATGTCTGCTCTGGTTGATGAGGTTCTCGAGGTATGGGGACCGTGGATCTTTATGACTGGGGGGCAGTGCTGTGCAGCGAGGACAGGCTGATGGAGGACCTTTATCTTACGGATGTTTAGCGCAAGGCCTATGCTTTCGTATGCCTCAGTAAATACGTCGACTATATCCTGGAGTTCAGCTTCTGTATGTGTGCAGACGCAGGCGTCGTCCGCGTACTGTAGCTCGACGACAGAGATTAGGGCGGTCTTAGACCTGGCCTGGAGATGGTGAAGGTTGAACAGGTTCCCACTGGTTCTGTAGTTCAGTTCCATTCCAACGGAGAGCTTGTCGACTGTGAGGTGGAGCATGGCAGCGAGGAAGACTGAGAAAAGGGTTGGGGCAATGACGCAGCCCTGTTTGACCCCGGTCTGGACATGGATCCGCTGGTAAGGATCACGGCCTGCATGCCGTCGTGGAGCAGGCGGAGTATGATGACGAACTTTTGAGGGCATCCGAAACGGAGGAGGACGGTCCATAGACCCTCGCGGTTGACAGTGTCAAAGGCCTCTGTAAGGTCGAAGGCGGCCATGTATAAGGGCTGGCGCTGTTCACTGCATTTTTCCAGGTAAAAGATGTTGCCATGAGTCTCAGATATGCAAGTCTTTTTCTAGGATATATGGAACACACAGTTCTTGTTCTACTCAGGCCCCTTCCTAACCTCTTCCCTTTGTTATATAAATGCATTGGTCGCATTTCCTGCCTTCACTCTGATCTGGAGAATTGAATTAACTATACTTACAATTTCCACCGATATTTCACTTTTACATGGTGCATCTCAGATTGTTCTATTCCCTTCTTGGCTTCTCTCTCCATTTCTGCCAAGGGCCTTGCAAAAATTTTTTTTTACAAGGACAGAAACTCCATAACAACCAGAATTGTGCTGATTCCCAACCCATCTCCCCAAAGACTATGACCATTACATCTATGATAACTCAACTTTCAGCACCAGAGTTTCTGAAGTTTTTGTTTTTGTCTTCTGGATGCCTTGTAGAATAACAAAATTGACTTTTCAAGGCTTTAATTCAAGCATTGAAAGTGCTTTATTTTTAAAAAGTGATTAAAAATGTGATGGTCACATAAATGGATCAATTAATGTCAACCTGCAAGAATATGATTCACAATCTCTTCTGGAAAAAATCAATTTAAAATTTTAAAAAGCATAGTAGAGAGATCAAACATAATTATACTCAAACTGCATAAATAACCTGACTTTAATGAATATGTCGTAGCCATTTTACATTATGTATATCAGACTCCAGCAAATCCTACAAAAAGCTCAAATAGTTCTAATATTCTTTGAAGCATTTTAGAACGCACCTTTTTTTGGTTCATGTCTAGTCTCATGAGCAGACCTATGGTAAACAATTTCCTGGCAGTAATGGAGGAGAGCACATCAGGCAGCAGATGCAGCAGTTTTTCTTCCAAGTTTCTCTTATTATAGCTAATGTCCATTTCATTCTGGGTTGAACCCGACTCTACCAGTGCCAAAACAAATATGAACTGTCTGCTATAAAAATGAAAAATGACCGAGCAGCATAACAATTCTTCATTCTGATTTCACCCATAATTATGGGCCATGTGTCTGCAATTTGATCCCTAACCAACCATGATTTCAGCTTTCCCACTCACCAGTTTCAAATAAGCACTGGAAGCTTCAAACACAGAAATTCCAGGTTCATGACAGCTACAGCGATTAAACAAATGCTGGGAATAGACACGTTGAACAAAATCATATTTTGTAATTTGTCCAAAGTACTGATAAGGGTAAGGAAGCTAGTACAGAAACCGTTTCTACTCTAAAGATACTATACATTTCAGAAACTTGGAATTAGAGATAAATTACTGTAATTTCAAGATGGGGATAGTTCGTAACAATTTTTAAATATTACTAGATGTGGTTTCACAGTATATTTATAAAGGGTGTTTTATTAATATCAATGGGAACAGATGTATTGTGTGCATCCCTTACACAATATATATTATTCAGAAAAAGAGAATCTATTACATTTTCTTCACCCAGAAAGCAACTTTAAATTTAGATTTATAAAGCTAAGTGAAACCTTTTTCTATCCTGCAAAATCTGATACAGTATAGCAAAGGATTGTGTTTTTTCCCTCAAAATTAAATATGGCATTTCAGAAAATAAATTAGTCTCACAGCTTTTGTTTTTTTGTGCCTCATCATATCATCATCATAGGCAGTCCCTCGGAATTGAGGAAGACTTGCTTCCAACTCCCAAAGTGAGTTATTTGATGGCTGAACAGTCCGATACGAGAGCCACAGACCCTGTTATAGGTGGGACAGACATTCGTCGAGGGTAGGGGTCGGTGGGGCTGGTTTGCCGCGCGCTCCTTCCGCTGCCTGCGCTTGGTCTCTTCATGCTCTTTGCGTTGGGACTCGAAGAGCTCGACGTCCTCCCGGATGTACGTTCTCCACCTCGGGCGGTCTTTGGCCAGCGTCTCCCTGGTGTCAGTGGTGATGTCGCACTTTACCAGGGAGGCTTTGAGGGTGTCTTTCTAACGTTTCCGCTGTCCTCCTTTGGCTCGCTTACCATGAAGGAGCTCCGCATAAAGCATTTGCTAAGGGAGCATCGTATCTGGCATGTGAACTATGTGGCCTGCCGAGCGAAGCTGATCGAGTGTGGTCAGTGCTTCAATACTGGGGACGTTAGCCTAGTCGAGGACACTGATGTTGGTCCGCCTGTCCTCCCAGGGGATTTGCAGGATCTTGCGGAGAAGTCATTAGTGATATACCTCCAGCGGCTTGAGGTGCCTTCTATACATCGTCCATGCCTCAGATCCATACAGGAGGGCGGGTATTTACTACAGCACTGTAGACCATGAGCTTGGTGGCAGATTTCAGGGCCTGGTCTTCAAACACTCTTTTCCTCAGACGGCCGAAGGCTGCACTGGCGGCGATGTTGAATCTCCATATCAGTGTCTGCCTTTGTTGATAAGAGGCTCCCGAGATATGGGAAATGGTCCACGTTGTCCAAGGCTGCGCCGTGGATCTTTATGATTGGAGGGCAGTGCTGAGCGGCGGTGACAGGCTGGTGGAGGACCTTTGTCTTAAGGATGTTAAGCGTAAGGCCCATGCTTTCCGAATGCACACAGACACAGGCATTGTCCGCATACTGCAGCTCAACAAAAGAGGTTGGGGTGATCTTGGACCTGGCCTGGAGGCAGCGTAGGTTAAACAGCTTCCCACTGGTTCTGTAGTTTAGCTACAGCAGGGAGCTTGTTGATTGTGAGATGGAGCATGGCGGCGAGGAAGATTGAGAAGAGGGTTGGAGCGATGACACAGCCCTGTTTGACCCCAGTCCGGACGTGGATAGGGTCTGTAATAGATCCGTTGGTAAGGATCACGGCCTGCATGTCATCGTGAAGCAGGCGAAGGATGTTGGCAAACTTTTGGGGGCATCCGAAACGGAGGAGGACGCTCCATAGACCCTCACAGTTGACAGTGTCAAAGGCCTTTGTAAGATCGAAAAAGACCATGTATAAGGGCTGGCGCTGCTCCCTGCATTTTTCCTGCAACTGTCATGCTGCAAAGATCATGTCTGCTGTGCCCCGTTAGGGACGAAATCCGCATTGTGATTCCGGGAGGAGCTCCTCGGCCACAGGGAGAAGACGATTGAGGAGAACTTTCCCAGTGGCTGATAGCAGGGAGATTCCCCTGTAGTTGCCGCAGTGGGACTTGTCCCCTTTTTAAAAAATGGTCACAATCACTGCATCTCAGATTTCCCGGCATGCTCTCCTCCCTCCAGATGAGAAAGATGAGGTCATGTATCCGCGCCAACAGCGCCTCTCTGCCATACTTTAGCACCTCAGCAGGGATTCCATCCGCACCCGTAGCCTTGTTATTCTTGAGCTGTTTTATGGTTTTGCCTACCTCGTGCAACGTTGGAGTTTCACTGAGTCAAAGGCAGAGTCTCGATTGAGGAGATCTTCAAAGTGCTCCTTCCATCGGGCCCCGACAACCTCGGTGTCCTTGATGAATGTTTCCCCGCTCTTGGCCAGGAGTGGGGTGGGGCCTTGACTGCAGTGAAGAATCCTCACATATCTTGGCTGTCGGCTAGTTGTTGTATATCCTGTGCTTTCTCCATCCACCACCTGTTCTTTAGGTCCCGGGTTTTTTGTTGGACCTGAGCCTTGAGCCGTCTGTAATGTTGTTTTGCAGCTCCCAAGTTGGGTTATTGCTTGAGGCTCAGAAATGCTTTGCGCTTGCGATCTATTAGTTGTTCGATCTCCTGATCATTTTCATCAAACCAGTTCTGATGTTTTCTGGTTGAGTGACCAAGTGTCTCTTCACAGGCACTGGTTATAGAGGTCTGGAGAGCAGACCAAGCACTATGGGCATTCAGCATCTCAGGCTCATCAAGGCACGCCAGATTGGCTGTGAGGCGCTGGCTGTATAGGGCTCTCTTAGCTGGGTCTTTAAGTGCCCCTGCATTAACTTTTTTGCGGAGCTACTTCTGCTGTCCCCTCTGCTTTGGGGAAATGTTAATATGTTGATAATGGATCGGATTAGGTAGTGGTCCGTCCAGCAGTCGTCAGCTCCTGTCATGGCGCGGGTGATGCGCACATCCTTGCGATCCCTAGCTCGGACGATGATATGGACAAGCAGGTACCAGTATTTGGAGCGAGGGCGTTGCCACGATGCCTTGTATTTTTCCCTCTGGCGGAACAGGGTGTTGGTGATGAGTTCATGTTCTCGACATCTTGTCAGGAGTCACATCACCAACTCGAGTTATACTGTCATTTTCAGGTCAGGATACACTTGAATCTATTTTGAATTACTCAGAAGTGATAGCCTGACTGCTATATCATCATAGGCACTCCCTCAAAATCGAGGAAGACATGCTTCCACTCCAAAAGTGAGTTCTCAGATGACTGAACAGTCCAATATAGGAATTACAGTCTGCCACAGGTGGGACAGACAGTCGTTGGAGGAAAGGGGAGGTGGGGAGTCTGATTTGCCGCACGCTCCTTCCGTTGCCTGCGTTTGTTTTCTGCATGCTCTCGGCGATGAGACTCGAGGTGCTCAGTGCGCTACCGGATGCACTTCCTTCACTTAGGGCGGTCTTTGGCCAAGGACTCCCAGGTGGATGTTGCACTTTATCAAGGAGGCTTTGAGGGTGTCCTTGAAATGTTTCCTCTGACCATCTGAGGCTCGCTTGCCGTGTAGAAGTTCCGAGTGGAGCACTTGCTTTGGGAATCTCGTGTCGGGCATGCGAATAATGTGGCCCGCCCAACGGAGCTGGTCGAGTGTGGTCAGTGCTTCGATGCTCAGGATGTTGGCCTGATGGAGAACACTGACGTTGATACTACTCTTATGGATCACAGCTTGGGATTCTGTGGCCATATTTATTCAAGAATAGGGCAAGCTGTCGTATGGTGTGTTTTTGGAACAAGCTTGCCTGAAAGGAAGCAGTTTCCCCAAATAGCTGCATACAGAGTTGACCATCCCATTAGGCAGGGAAGAGGCAATTCAAGTGGATAGGCAGTTATTTTGCACAGATTCCAAAGACTGGTCATTGGTGTTGACAAATTTATTTGATCTCTGCTGGTGTTTGGAGGAAGGCTTTTTAAAGAATTAACACAGGTAGAAGAAGTTACAGGCAGTAAGCATGGATCCCCTTGTCTGGTCAGGTCGAGTTTGCATTTTAATATTATGTAAAGTGCCCGCCCCCCGCTCCCCATTTCCACCAAGGTGGCTAGCAAATATGTTTTACTTATTTTTGTAATAGTATGTGGACAGATGTTTATACTGATTGTACCAAGTGTCTATCATACCTAGAGTTCTGTATGTTTAGTCTACTGCAGAATAAAGCAGCTCATGAAACAAACCAAACGTCTCATCTAATGTTAACTCAATCCACCTTCAGAGAAATTAAAGGAATACACATTCTAAAGATTGGAATGTCATGGTTTGCTCCCGGGTCCGATATCGCGCCAACTGTAAATCCGTAAAAGAGCAGGCAACCAGACCACGTAAGGAAGTGACCAGCACCATTAAACTGGAGTAGATACCAGCAGCAGAATCAGAATTTTTCAATAGGTTAAAAAATGTTGTACAGGTTGGACCTCCCTTATCCGGGACAGCCTTATCCGGCACCACCCCTCGTCCGGCATGATTCTGGTGGCCGGGGGCGCATGCGCAGAACGCGGCCGACCTCCACCCCGACTTTGGGGCCCTCCGACACTCGACCCACCATGGGCCCACCGACACTTACACCCGCCGTGGTCACACAAACACTCACAGCCGTCGGGGTCACGCCGACACTTCGCAGCCCACTAAGGGCCTGCCAACACTTCGCGGCCTGCCCGGGGCACTGACCTCCTCCTCCCCACCACCCTCCCCGACCTCAGGCCGCCTCCCTTTAGCCGGCAAAATCCCTTATTCGGCACAGGCCAGGTCCTGAGGGTGTCGGATTAAGGAGGTTCAACCTGTACACACCATTTAAAATTCAGTTAGCAAAATAGGCATCGTCTCTTCTACGAGCCGAAGAACATATTTTAATACTGAGAAGAAAAACTATTCATCAATTGTATTTATTGTTTCTAAAAACCTCCCAGCTTGATTATATGGGTTACATGCAAGTCATCTGATATTCAATATGATGAATGGCCCGATTTATTTCTCTCTATGTAGAAAATCAATCTCATTGCTGCCTCTGGGCTGGCAGGAAACATCTGACCTAGCTAAAACTTGCATTTCTTTCATCAATGCCCTAAAGCTCTTGCAGTTATTCACTACTTATTTTGAAATCAGTCTGTAGTTTATCTTGAGGAACCCTTTACATTATGCATTTGTAAGCAGATATGGTAATTTCTAATGTAGCATACGTTCCATAATAAATTGTGACCCAACAAAGTATGCAATTCTTCTGCTTGAAAACAGTATTAAAACTTGATTTACAACGTTGGATAAGTGTTAATCGTGGTCTTACCTGGATTCCATTAATACACATTTATCATGGAATCATACAGCACAGAAGGGAGCAATTCAGCCCATCCTACCTATGCTGGATCTTTGAAAGAGCTAACTATTAGTCCCATTCCCCTAGGTTTCCTGGCATTATTGGTTCAAATTGGAGAAATAGCAAAGGCACAGAAGAGAAGCACAAAGAGAGGTTAGAAAAAAAAAGGCTAGAAAAATTTAAAAAATATCAAAAAAGACTGATGGTTAACTTAAAGCTAAAGGAAAAGATATTTAAAGCACATCAAAAGTAAAATGATAATGAACAAAAAAAAAGCAATTTTACACTACAGAATAAAGGAATGGCAAAAATGCTTAACTTGTGTATTTAGAGGGAAAGCTGCAGGAAAGAATCCAGACATACTTGAAAGTGATGTGGACTAAACAATAATTGATAAATATGAAAAGGAGACCAATTAAACGGGCCAATACGACAGTTGATAAATCACCAGGTCCAGATGATTTCCATTCCAGAATACTGAGGGATGCAAGTAATTAAATAGCAGAGGCACTATTTTTATTCAAAAAAAACTTTGGAAACATCAAAAAAAGAGGGTGGCAAAAGATGTACTATTTAAAAAACCAAACGAATAAGCTGGGTAATTATAGACCAGTTAACCACATATCTGTAATATAAAAAAAAAATCTTTACTCCGTTGTGACAAAATAGGAAGATTTCTGCATTTGATAAAACCCCTGAAGTTGGACCTGGATTTAAGTCCAAGGAAATTCTTCCATAGGATTTAGTTCTCAGAAGAGATCTGGAATCCATTGGGGGGGACAGGGAATTTGCATCATCGAAGTACAACACTGCATCATGAAGATCTATGATAGTTTGTTGAATTAGAAAGTTGTTTCCATTTATCAAGCTTTACAAGAAATTCTGAAATGGATATTTTAACCCCTATTTTTACAACTTTTAAACAACTTCCTGCGTAATATTTAACATGTAAATCGATTAGCCCGTACATATTAGGTCAGATAGTGCGGAAATTTTCGCCTTTCAAAAGGAGTTGAAGAACATGGTGTATGCCCTCCGGTGTTTGCTGCTACAGTTAAGGGATAATTGTTAATTATCTTGGATTGGAAACCACAAATGTAGTGCCCCTATTTAAAAAAGGAGGCAGACAGAAAGCAGGAAACAGTTAGCCTAACATCTGTTGTTGGGGAAAATGCTGGAGTCCATTATTAAGGAAGCAGTAGCATCATCATCATAAGCAGTCCCTCAGAATCGAGGAAGACTTGCTTCCACTCCTGAAGCGAGTTCTTTGGTGGCTGAACAGTCCAATACGAGAGCCACAGACTCTGTCACAGGTGGGACAGATAGTCATTGAGGGAAGGGGTGGGTGGGACGGAAGCAGTAGCAGGACATTTGGAAAAGCATAATTCAATCAAGCAGTCAGCATGGTTTTATGAAAGGGAAATCGTTTTTGACAAATTTGCTGGAGTTCTTTGAGGAAGTAGTGAGCAGGGTGAATAAAGGGGAACCAGTGGATGTGGTGTATTTGGACTTCCAGAAGGCATTTGACAAAGTGCCACATAAAAGGTTACTGCACAAGATAAAAGTTCACAGGGTTGGGGGTAACATATTAGCATGGATAGAGGATTGGCTATCGAACAGAAAACGAAGAGTCGTGATAAATGGGTCAAATTCCGGTTGGCAAACAATAACTAGCGGGGTGCCACAGGGATCGGTGCTGAGGCCTCAACTATTTACAATCTATATTAATGACTTGGATGAAGGGACTGAGTGTAATGTAGCCAAGCTTGCTGATGATTCAAAGATGGGTGGGAAAACAAATTGTGAGGACACAAAAAATCTGCAAAGGGATATCGACAGTGGGAAAAAATTTGGCAGACGGAGTACAATGTGGCAAAATGTGAGGTTATTGTGGAAATGTATTTTTTATCTAAGCTGATACCACACGGTATTTGTGTGCCCTTTGCAATATATATATAACAAAATGGAGTCCTGGTCTTCCAGAACTTTCTGCATAAAAGCAGTCGGCTTGCATAAACAGCTAAACCTGGTTTGAGATGGCTGATGGCCATCAGACAGCTAGGAGACAAGTCATGCTGAGACAAGTACCCCCCCCACCCCCCCATGGTGCTCTCCCATTGTCTATACGACACCAGTTCCATGCCACCCCACCCTTTTCGAAGTACTCAAACCACCAGCCATTATCTCTTGTAGAGACCTCATCCATTTGATGCAAAAGTTTAACTGACTAGGAAACTGGACAATCCTGACACAATGCAAGACAGGTAATAGCTCATTACCACACTCTCATGGAGTAATGGCCAGCTGGCCAACTAATAACCCTGACAAAAGGAAATATCTGGAAACCATGTCAGAACAAGGATGTAGTAATTAACTCTTTATCTATATTCACTGACTGCGAGACAGAGCCAATACACAGGGAGAGGCCATAACTTGGGTTTTACTGTATAAATATCTCTTGAAACTGTACCATTTCGGAGGTGTTCACTTAGCCATTGACTGAGTGTGACCTGCCCCTTGCTAGCAAGTAAATTAAAGAAACTTCTGCCGGAGCTGAAAGTGTCGGAGTCATTTTTTTCGGAGGTCGAGATTTCGACAGTTACTTCTTGGAGGTTCCACCAAGATGCATACTCTCTGTCCTGTGAGTAAAACGGATACAGGCATAGTGCCTCTCCAGTGAAAGGCTTCAGTGGCCAAAACAAGGTGAGCCTTTTGCTCACAAGAAGGTTTCTTCACTGTTGAATCGCATATGTAATCTGTTGTCCACAGGGGAGGTACTGCAATCTACAAGACTCGACATTTAAAAGCTAAAGTTATTTTTTTTTAACCATTTCTTTCTCAGCTTGCAAGCAGAAGAGAACGGGTTCTGGAAAAAATCTCAAAACAGCCTGGGGAAGGTTTCAGTAGGTAAGGCAGAAACAGCGCTAGTCGATTGAAAAAGGTTCCTGAAGGTTCTTATGTGATAAGAGTAGGGAAAAAAAAGAAGCGCAATCGATCGAAGGTTCTTATGTGATAAGAGTTAGGGTAATGGAACCATAAGTTTTATCAGTTTTATTAGGATAAGTTAAGGACTCAATCTGTAGTGGCGTACAACGCAGACTGAGAATTGATTATTTGTTTAGATAGAGTTTAAAGGTTATGATTTGTGTACTCGCATGAATATTGTTTGTCCTAGTTGTCCTTGTTATACTGTTGTGTGCAATACCTTTGTGCGACATTGCCATTAGAGAAACGGGAAGAGTCACTAGGGAAAATTGTGATTTGGGAAAAAAAACAAGGATTGATTAAGAAAAGAAACAGTAACTGATTGATCAACTACGGTTGGTTCGTGCCAACATATCTCACACACCCAGACTGAGCCCGAATTAAGAGCCTTTTCAGGCCACGTAACGGCCAGGGGAAGTGGGCGTAGAGAACTCGGTTGGCCGAAAGGATTGTGAGATCAGAAACTGTGGAAAATCTTAATCATCCAGAATGGGGGCTGGAGCAAGTAAACCACCACCAAAAGGGACCCCAGCCCATTTTATGCTCCAGAAATTGACCACCTAAGAGAATGGGTAAAGTGGACTAAGGGTGAAAACAGGCCATTTCCACCCGATGGTTCATTCAATTTAGAGAGAATAACATGTCTGGAAGAATGCCTTATAGACAGAGACCCAGGTAGAAGAGGTAAAAAGAAAGTGAATTGGTCAGCGTTTGGAGATTGGAAAAGGGAAGCTGAGGAACGACACGAGAAGAGCCTAAGAGTTAGCAAGCAGTGTACTAGAGGGAGAAAGCAGGTGGATGAATGAGTAGAGCAGGTGAATCGCCTTCAACATAGCAAACATCCATCTGTTATGGTTGCTAAAGAGACAAAGGCACACTCACCAAGTGCCCCTAAGGGTTGGGAAAAAGATGAGGATGAGGACTGGGATGAGGATTGGACTCCCTACAGCCATCGACCACCGCCATATGTTCCACCCCCAGGGGGGCGCTCCAGGCCAACAAGGAGGAGACGATCCTCGGGCCGGAGCACAGGGAAATGGGGTAACACCCGCTCCCAACAATGCAGGTGCGGCTGCAGGAAAAATAGATCAGTCACAAGGGAATCAATATCATGACGGCCCTACAGGTGGCACACGAAGTCTTACCCGTGGACAAGGGTCCGGTAATCTGGAGCCATCATCGTCTGCATACCCAGTAAGACTTTTTCCCAGTCCACTCTCTTGGGGGGGGTGGGGGGGGGGCTCCGGTCCCTATTTATCGACCATGGTCACCAAGTGAGTTAAGAATAATTGTGGAAGGATTGGCAGACCCTAAAACCAGTATTGAAAAGGCCATAGACCAGTTAAAAGTGATCATCTCGTGCCACGAACCCAGTATATTAGATGGTCAAATCTTACTGAAAGCATGGTTAAAGGACACGAAATTTGCCGAACTGGAGATAAAATTCAAAAATTTTAAAACACATCGAGAGGCTCCAGATGCAGATACCAGCACGAAGCCAGGAGGGGGGTTCTGGGAAAGATGTTGGGAAGCCTTACATTTGGTGTTCCCAAGAAAAACGAATTGGTCCAAAATTATGGAAACTACACAAAGAAAGGAGGAGGATGTTGAGGATTATGTAGAAAGAGTGCGAGAGATCATGAACCAATGTTCAGGCATGAAAATAGAGGAGGTAGAATCTCCTATGATCAGCGCCGTGGTAAATGGGCTACCACCCGAACTCAGAGATCCCTTTAAACTAGTTTGTCTCAGATGGCGACAGGAATCGCTATCCAAGGTTGTATCTATGTTAAAGGACATACAAGAGCGAAATAGAGAATCTAAAAGCAAGGTCACCGTGTTTGTGGAACAAGCAGCTCCAACAACACCCACCCCGGTGACACCGTCCTACAGCTCCCCCCAGGGTAGAGGAAGAGGGCGAGGCAGAGGAGGAAATTTCAGGGGAAGAGGGAGATGAGGTGCAGGGCAGGAACAATGATACCTGTTACAATTGTGGTCAGATTGGACACTGGGCTAGAAATTGCCGGGCAAAACAGCAACAACCAAATTATGATTGGACTCAACAGGCAGGTAATAGAGCACTCCCTCCCCCTCCAGGACCCAACCCGTATGCGACCCAAGTCCAGGTACATGCTAGACCTCAGATCATTTGGATCACAGAATCAAAAGCAATTCGGCCAACAACCAAATTGCCCGGATAATGATCAATGACGCCCAATCCAGACCCGAGTGCTGCGAACAAACAGCGAACCATCGTTTCGTTAAATGCCATAGGAGAACCTGAAGTAAAAATACGAATACAAGGAAAGGATATCCCATTCCTAGTGCCACCTATTCGGTCCTTTCAAGGGAGGATACGAGGGGAATTCCCACTTCCACTAATCAAACCTCAGTGATTGGACTATCTGGACACGCGCAGCAAATGTTTTTCTCCAACCCTATCAATGTACAATTAGAAGATTACGAAGATAGTCATTCATTCCTACTGTCTAATGAGGTTCCAGTGAATCTGTGTGGACGTGACCTATTATGTAAAATGAGTGCCACGATCCTCTGTTCTCCAGCCGGTATGGAGGTTCGAGTCCCCATAGATAAATGTGGCGCATATCCACTACTTCAACCCACAACACCCATATTGTATGCCTGGAAAAATTTGGACCCCACACTATGCAAAACCCTATCCTATTTGGTTGGTTCATGTTGGTGCGTAACAAGGTTAATCACAGACTACCTCAAATCTCAAACCTTGGGAAATTGGTACGAAACATTACACTGCACAGCATATTGTGACAACACGGGATCAGACGCTACAGCACAAATCTTTTATCAACCATTCCTGCACCAGAAACATCAATTGATGATCGAACAAATTTTTATCGGACCTGAAGGCATAGTGGCAGGGGTTGAATTATCCTCCCAGTCAGAGCAGAGCTTGTTTAGGGTTAAAGGGAGCGTTCCACACTGCATCCTTGCGGTTGCAGGCACACATAAACCCCAGGATTTGGGACGAATGGTTAAAAGAATGCAAGGATCCCCAGTGCAAGAGGAATGGCACACACTTAATGGAACTTTGGGGCAACATGAAAGGGGGGGAGGCTATTCTGTCAAGTTGAATGGGAAAATATACTTCGATGCTGTCTTAGAAGAAAGGATGCTTTCAGTCACTAGCTTCCCATTACAACAAAGCACAGCAGAACTTCTTGCTAAGGTTCCAGAGCAACTATGGTCTACACACGCTAATGAAGTAGGAAAGATGCTCACCGCCCAACCATATAAGGTAGCGATCAACTCAACCGCCCCACTCCCCAAGAAGCCCCAATACCCCTTGTCCCCAGCCGCAGAACAAGGTATCGAGCCAGTCATTAAGTCCCTGCCGGCCCAGGGAATAATCGTTCCAACTAGAAGTCCATGTAACACACCGATCTTTCCGGTGCAGATTTGTCAAAGACCTACGAGCTGTGAATCATTCTGTATTCCCAACTTATCCGGTGGTACCCAACCCGGCAATTATACTTGCCAGTATTCCGGCATCCTCAACGTATTACACAGTAATTGATCTGTGTCCCGCATTTTTCTCAATACCCATTCACCCAGAGTCTCAATTCCTGTTTGCCTTCACGTATAAAGGACGCCAATATACGTGGACAAGACTCCCGCAGGGATTTACCGAGAGCCCTACTATATTCTCACAATGCCTAAAGAAGGATCTGGAAGATGTAATTTTACCAGCAGGTTCTACACTTGTGCAGTATGTTGATGACTTATTGCTCGCCTCACCCTCCAAATTGGCCTGCGAAACAGACTCCCTTGTGTTATTAAAAGCCCTGGCCTCGAAAGGACACAAGGTGTCAAAGGCAAAGTTACAATTTGTCTCAGAAAAGGTTCGGTAGCTAGGGCAAGAATTGGTCAGAGATACGAGACAATTGACACAAGACCGAGTAAAAGCAATCTGCTCTGCCCCACTACCAGTAACCAAGAGAGAAATGAAACACCTCCTCGGCATGACAGGATACTGCCGGCAATGGGTTATGAGTTACTCCGAGATCGTTAGACCACTGTTAGACATGTCCATGCCCGCACTACCAGAGAAGTTGATTTGGAATGAGGTATCCCGGAATGCTTTCCAGAACCTTAAACAATCCCTCACTTCAGCATCCGCCTTGGGATTACCAGATTACACTAAGCTATTCAACTTATTTGTGCATCACAAGTCGGGTTTTGCACAATCTGTTTTGACTCAGTTACATGGGGACAGGCAGCGGCTGGTAGCTTATTTCAGTACCCAACTAGACCCAGTGGCACGCGGACTACTAGGATGTCTTCCTTCGTTGGCAGCAGCTTATTATGCTATGCAACAGGCTCAGACAATAACTCTAAATCATCAGACCATTTTGTATATCCCACACTCTGTCGAGATTTTACTTGCTAAGTGTGCCACCCAACACCTAACCTCCGCAAGAACCACTAAATATGAGGTCGAACTGTTATCAAATCCGAACCTTATCAAAAGATGCACTACCTTAAATCCAGCCACTCTACTGCCCACGGAAGAAGACGGTGAACCCCATTCATGTGAAATGGTAACCGAATTAGTGACTAAACCACGTATCAATCGAACAGATGTACCAATGTGTAACCCTGATCTAGTGTACTATGTTGACGGATCAGCCCTACGAAATGATAGGGGCCAACCTAGAGCGGCTTATGCAATTGTAACCCAGTTTAATGTTGTCGAAACAGCCTCTCTTCCAGACTCCTTTTCAGCCCAACAAGCCGAATTGTTTGCGTCAACTCGAGCCTGTATTCTGGCTGAAGGACAAACAGTTAATATCTACACTGATTCCAGGTATGCTTTTGGGGTATCACATGATTATGGACAAATTTGGAAGATTCGCGGGTACCTGACTTCTTCAGGAACCCCTATCAAAAATGCAGAACAAGTGGAAAATCTTCTGCGAGCCATTCAATGCCCCTTGAAACTTGCCATTATCAAATGCCAAGCACATACAGGCCAGTCGAATGAGGTGGCACTTGGGAATGCCAGAGCTGATAATGCAGCTAAGTCAGCAGCTCTGTCAAAAGGGGGGATGCAGGTGTCATTGTTCCCACCAAGGAAAAATAATTGCTCAGACCCGCCACCCACTATTAATGATGTGCTGGCCTTTCAGACACAGGCCAGTACGGAGGAGGTGGTGACCTGGACGAAGGATCAATGTTATAAAAATCCAGAAGGAATATGGGTTCACCACGACAGCCGCGTGGTGGCACCCAAATCCTTACTTCCATGGATTGCCTGATGTGTTCATACATTCACACAAGCAGGCAAAGGGGGAATGGCAGATTATTTTTTGGCAACCTGGTATGCACCAGGTATTTTGGCAATCACAAAACAAATCTGTGAAAATTGTGTTACCTGTCAGACAATGAATCCGGGTAAGACGGAAAAAGTAGAATCTGCCTCCCACCCAAGTCCAGTCGGGCCTTTTGTACATTTACAAATGGATTTTATTGAATTACCTATGTGTATGGGATTCAAATATGTATTAGTTAATGTAGATGTGTTCTCTGGATGGATTGAAGCCTTTCCATGTAAAAAGGCCGATGCCACTACTGTTGCTAAATGTTTGTTAAAAGAAATTGTACCGCGCTTCGGAATCCCTGCTAAGCTTTCTAGTGATAACGGGTCACATTTCACGGGAACTGTTATAAGGGAAATGTGTAAAGCTTTACAGATTAATCAACGTTTTCATTGCAGTTATCATCCACAATCAGCTGGACTTGTTGAAAGATATAATGGAATGCTTAAAAATAAGCTGGCAAAACTATGCAATGACACTGGACTGAAATGGACAGAACTGCTGCCCTTAGCTTTGATGGTAATGCGATCTGCAACCAACAGAACAACAGGCCTGTCACCGCATGAGATAGTTATGGGACGTCCCCAACGACTACCTTTTACAGCACCATTTACTGCAAAACAAATGGACATCCACAAAATGGAGGAAAATATGTTGAATTATTGTATTGCACTAACCAAATGTATTTCCAGCTTTCATTCACAGGTAAAGGAAGCTCAAGTCAAGCCAGCGGAAGGGAAGTGTCATAACCTGGAGCCAGGGGAATTCGTTTACATCAAGATTTTTAAAAGAAAAAGCAGTCTACAGCCAAGATTCGAAGGATCATACCAGGTCTTGCTGGCGACCAATACTGCAATCAAGGTAAAGGAAAGACCAACATGGATCCATGCATCCCATTGCAAACGGGCACCCGACCAGGAGGAAGGGAAGAAGGAACCAGAGGAACAAAAAAAGGAAGACTGAATAAGGAACTGTATGGACTATGGGGACTGATGGTGCTGGGCTTGACAGGGTTTTACTTCACATTATTGATTACACCAGGGGTACAGACCCGCCACCGAAGGGAATTGCAAGTAAACGTATTTATGGCACTGAGTCATAGGTATGCTCAAGAAAGAAACTTGTCAAGTTGTTGGATATGTTCCCATGTACCTGTCCACTCCGAAGGGGGTATTCCCCTGAGATCTGTCCCCTTTAACGAATCAGAAATGGTAGAATGGTTGATAGTGCAAAATAGGACAAACCTAACTAAGGGGCCAGAAACGAAGGAGCAAACAGAATGGAGGTAAACTTACAGCCTTCCATGGTTGGTACCAGCCCAATTATGATAATAACCGTCAGCCTCCCTTCCTAAGCATTACTCCCAGAATAGGAAATCCTGAAGGTATAATATGCCTAGTGAGTAATGAGACTAAAGGACCAGAAATGGGACGCAGCAAGTGTTCCCAAATGACTAAATGGCAAGCCACAACTAATCCCACGGATGGGAGAAAGATAGCAACCGTTGGCTGGACAATGGTCCATAACAAAGCCCCAGGTGAAGGGTGGGAAGGGGAGACCACTCGAGTATGGATGGCGCGAAAGGACCAAGAGCTGACGTCCTATAATTGCACCTACTTTATTTGTGGCCATAAAGCCTACCCGTGGTTACCAGCCAACTGGACAGGGTCCTGTTACTTAGGATATGTGGTACCCTTTATCAGATCAATAAAGACTCTAAGGGATGCCCATGGAAGTCATAGATTTAAACAGGATTTGACATGGCTAAACGGAATATTCAAGGTAATGGTGCCACCCTATGGAATAGCATCAACCGAATGGCAGTTACGGGAACTGGCTAACTTAGTCGAATCAGTAGCCAACGCAACTTCCCAAGCCTTTGAAGGGGTAAATGATGAAATGGTAGCTATTCGAACAGTGGCTCTCCAAAATCGTGTGGCCTTAGATTATCTCCTAGTCAAGGAAGGAGGGACATGCGCATTAATAGGTGGAGAATGCTGTACGTATATCCCAGATAAATCAGAAGAAATCAGCAGTCTAGCTGAATACATCAGGAAAAAGGTAATAGAGTATAAACAGACAGTTGGCCAGGACGGTATCACCTTGTGGGGTTGGGCATCGGGATGGTTGGGATCCCTAGGGAAATCTGTGGTACAGGGTTTGATCATATTCCTGCTGATAGTCTTCGCCCTGTATCTATTATTTGTCATCGTTAAGTGTTGCTGTGCCAGGGTGGGAAAAACTATGTTACCTACCGAGACCACGGCTAGAGTTATGGTAGCAACAACTGCTGAAGGCTCTTGTGTGGAAATGGAAATGGAGAGACTGTACAAGATCAGAATGGATTAAGTTGTCCTTGTGAAGGACAAAATGGGGGAATGTGGAAATGTATTTTTTATCTAAGCTGATACCACACAGTATTTGTGTGCCCTTTGCAATATATATATAACAAAATGGAGTCCTGGTCCTTCCAGAACTTTCTGCATAAAAGCAGTCGGCTTGCATAAACAGCTAAACCTGGTTTGAGATGGCTGATGGCCATCAGACAGCTAGGAGACAAGTCATGCTGAGACAAGTACCCCCCCCCCAATTGTGCTCTCCCATTGTCTATACGACACCAGTTCCATGCCACCCCACCCTTTTCGTAGTACTCAAACCACCAGCCATTATCTCTTGTAGAGACCTCATCCATTTGATGCAAAAAGATAACTGACTCGGAAACTGGACAATCCTGACACAATGCAAGACAGGTAATAGCTCATTACCACACTCTCATGGAGTAATGGCCGGCTGGCCAACTAATAACCCTGACAAAAGGAAATATCTGGAAACCATGTCAGGACAAGGATGTAGTAATTAACTCTTTATCTATATTCACTGACTGCGAGACAGAGCCAATACACAGGGAGAGGCCATAACTTGGGTTTTACTGTATAAATATCTCGTGAAACTGTACCATTTCGGAGGTGTTCACTTAGCCATTGACTGAGTGTGACCTGCCCCTTGCTAGCAAGTAAATTAAAGAAACTTCTGCCGGAGCTGAAAGTGTCAGAGTCATTTTTTTCGGAGGTCGAGATTTCGACATCATCCACTTTGTCAGAAAAAAAAACAGAAAAGAAAATTACAATTTAAATGGAGAAAAATTGCAAAGTGCTGTAGTACAGAGGGACCTGGGGGTCCTTGTGCATAAAACACAAAAAGTTAGTATGCAGGTACAGCAAGTAATCAGGAAGGCAAATGGAATGTTGGCCTTTATAGCAAGGGGGATAGAGTATAAAAGTAGATAAGTCCTGCTACAACTGTACAGGGTTATTGGTGAGGTTACACCTAGAGCACTGCATACAGTTTTGGTCTCCATATTTAAGGAAGGATATACTTTCATTGGAGGCTGTTCAAAGAAGGTTCGCTAGGTTGATTCCAGCAATGAGGGGGTTGACTTATGAAGATAGGTTGAGTAGATTAGGCCTGTACAGATTGGAATTCAGAAGAATTAGAGGTGATCTTATCGAAACATATAAGATAATAAGGGGGCTCAACAAGGTGGATGCATAGAGGATATTTCCACTCATAGGGGAAACTAAAACTAGGGGACATAGTCTTAGAATAAGGGACCACCCATTTAAAACTGAGATGAGGAGAAATTTCTTCTCTGTGTAAATCTGTGGAATTCTCCGCCCCAGAGAGCTGTGGAGGCTGGGTCATTGAATATATTTAAGGCGAAGATAGACAGATTTTTGAGCGATAAGGGAATAAAGGGTTATGAGGAGCGGATAGGGAAGTGGAACGGAGTCCATGATCAGATGAGCCATGATCTTATTAAATGGCGGAGTAGGCTCGAGAGGTCAAATGGCCTACTCCTGCTCCTATTTCTTATGTTATTTTATTCTTATGCTTTTAAGCCATGCTATCCCATGAGTATAACCGTGCAGGTTCTAGATCATAGCAGACTTTATTTACAAAACCATCTTTTCACCATGTACACAAGACAGAAGTATTTGGAAGCACAGGAGGCATTTGACCCATTACATCTCTGCCAGCCCTTTGCTAGCACAAACTAATTCCACTACCCTGCACTCTCCTCAGAGCCCTGTATGTTTCACTGCTTCAAATGTACATCCACTTTTATCTGTCTCATCCTGTCCCTGTGGGAAAGCATTCTATGCTCTAACAATTCTCTGCATAAATACATTTCTCCTAACCTCACTCTCTTGGTGAGGATCTTAAATTGACCCCTCAGCACTGAAGTCCCAACTAAGGGAAATGGCGTTTCTCTACCGAGCTTAGCAAAGCCCTTCATAATTAAAAAAATAAATCTCTTTAGTCTTCTCTGCTCCATTGGAAATAGTCTCTTTTCATAACTACAGCTCTTCATCCCTGGCTATCCTATGCTGTACACTCTCAGTCCTTTGTATAATGGGTCTTCTAAAACTGCATGAATGCATCTCTAACTCTGGCTGAATAATTGCTTTGTACAAATTTGCTCCCTCTTTTCTCATACTTGTATGTTCTGGTTTAGAAAACACAAATGGCCTTTTTCATATCCTTATCTTGACCTGAAAAATTAATGCGGTTTCACTCTCCACAGATGCTGCCTGGTGGGAGTGTTTTCCGGCATTTTCTGTTTTTATTTCTGTTTTCCAGCATCCAAAGTATTTTGCTTTTGTTTAATTAAAGCATCCTGTTCGCCAGCTTTTATACACGACCTTTAAGCCCTTTGCAGTGCTGACTTTATGAAAAGCAATTAAAATACAGCCTATGGTATGTAGCTACCCTAAACACTACTGTTCAAATTTCAATTTCGAATCAGATTTTCCTCAGTCAGCCGTGGCTCTGTTGGTAGCACCGTCACCTCTGAACGTTGTGTGTTCAAGTCCCACTCCAGAGACTTGAGCACAAAAATCTAGGCCGACATTCCAGTGCTGTACTGAGGGAATGTTGCACTGTCGGAGGTGCCGTCTTTCGGATGAGACATTAAACCAAGGCCCCTTTCAGGTGGACATAAAAGATCCCACGGCACTATTTTAAAAGAACAGCAGGGAATGTTATCCCTAGTAGCCTGCCAATATTTATCCCTCAATCAACATTACTAAAAACAGATTATCTGGTCATTATCACATTGTTGTTCGTGGGAGCTTGCTGTGCGCAAATTGGCTGCCTTGTTGGTACATTTTATTGGTACACAAAAGTACTTCATTGGCTATAAAGCTCTGAGAAATCCAGTGGTCGTGAAAGGTGCACTTTAAATACAAGTCTTTTTTTCTTTTTTCTTATTTCTGAAATAAATTGTTTGCATTGGGTCACAACTTCAAGGAATCATAAATATGAAAACTGATTAGGAGTACATGGATTCAGGATAATAAAATGTGAGATATTTTTATTCCATCAGGCAGTTATCTAAAATGTTGTGAAGCAACATACACATTGTGTTCTCTCTGTTGGAAAATATACTTTATAACATAGGCCAAAAATCAAGATCTTTACGGGTGCGTACGCACCTGTAGAGGCCCCTCAAGTGCTAGTTCTCGGCGTGCAATGCACATGCGCCAAAATCTGGCTCGTGCGAACTGTCAACATTTCTTTTGACAGTTCCAACGCATCCCTGCGAGAAGAGCCTTCGCGTGCGTAGATTTGGGCTATTTGCCCAACTCTTGCCCAGCGAATGTCCTTCAAACTCTTACGCAAGACATAAGGCCTGCTTTTAGCAGCCTAAGAGCTTTAAAAGGTAGGAAAAATAAATTATTTTTGATATTAAAAACCCTGTCCATTAAGGCAAGTTTATTTTTACTCCTATTAAAACATATTTTTAAAATTTCATAAAAATAAATTTATCCAAAACATTTAATTTCAATTTCAATTAATTTTAAAATATGTGAAGTATTTTTCTTATTTATTTAAAATGTTTGGGCTAGAATTTCCACAGCATCGCCGCCCGGTTTCTCGGTGGTATGGGTCATTTTGGGCGAAAACCGGGTCAGCGAAAATTTCCATAAAGAGTTCCGCCAGCGGTTTTGAAATAGCGCTGGGGAGCGGACCGCCACCGTGCACCATCCATAGACCGCCATTGCCCGATTTTTGACTCAGTGGTGACTCGTAGGTAAAAAAAAACGCCCACGAAAAGCAGCAGGAGCTGGCAGTAGGTAAGTAGCCCTGCAAAAAAAGTAAGTTAATGGGTTTTTAATAATTATTTTAAAATTCCCTTAGTGATTAAGGTGAAAAGGATCCAGAGAATGTTTTCTGATTTTTTTATTTTATGTTTTTTGACAAGATATTTTGTGTTTTTCTCCTCAGAGGCCCAACCCGCAGCCTTGGTGCAAATTTTAGTAATTACCGCCCATTTTGTTTAAGAACCGCCCAATCCAATCGGGGTGTAAGGTTCATTTTTTTCCGCCGGGCAGAATTAAATTTTTTTTATTTTTTTTTTTTTTTTTTAAATGGAATTTTTCACCAGCGGTAATTTGAAAATCTTAGCGGTATTTTGGGCGGCAATCCAGTGCTGGCGGATTTTTTGGAAAATCTAGCCCTGTGTGTTCTTGGGGGTATCCCCATTCACAGAAATAGTGAGCTCCGTGCAGACTTTTAATTAAAAAAAAAGAAAAAAACTAAGCGACTTTCAGCAGACCAACCAGATCATTACTGTCTTTCGGACGAGATGTTAAACCAACGTTTGCTCTCTCAGGTGGACATAAAAGATCCGACGGCACTATTGCGAAGAAGAGCAGGGGCGTTATCATCCTCGGTGTCCTGGCCAATATTTATCCCTCAATCAACATTACTAAAAACAGATTATCTGGTCATTATCACATTGTTGTTTGCGGGAGCTTGTTGTGCGCAAATTGGCTGCCTTGTTTCCTACATTACAACTTCAAAAAGTACTTTATTGGCTGTAAAACGCTTTGGGACTTTCGGTGGTCGTGAAAGGCACTATATAAATGCAAGTTTTTTTTCCTTTTAAAGGTTAACTCCATAATCCCTTTCCATATCCAACCCCCCTGCCCTAGTTCATAGATATACTGTACTTCATCCAATTCCCCACCCATTCTCCCCACCTCCAACATTCCCAGTTCTTTGTTCAATTCAAGCAGGCACATTTCTTGCCTCTCCTCCAACCCAATACCAGCTGGCACTATTTTTCTAGTTTTATAACCCCCTTCCACTTTCAAGTTGGCACTCCTCTTTCCCCACCCTCAGTTCATGCTGGTTACTCTGACCGCATCCCCCACCCCGCCAGTTCAAGCTAGCACTCATTTCTCCCCTCTTCAGTTCATGCTTGCGCTCTTCTCGTCTTCTTTCCTCAGTTAATGTTTGGACTTTCATCTTCCACACTCAAAAGTACGACTTCCAGCTTCTTCCCCCGCCAGCATCACTTTCAGTTCTGGCATCGTTTTCTCACCTTTTCATTGCCATCTATTTTCTCCCAGCACCAACCCCCTCCCCTCCCCTCCCCACAGCACTGCTCCTAGCTAAATGCTGCTAACAGAAAGGATACCGGCTGCGCGATTATGTAGGCGGGAACTCCCATTCTCTTGAGAATTCCCTGTCTGCAGTATGCATCAGCCAGAATCACTTCCATTAGCAGCAGGAGGCTTGTGGGAACAGTGTTGATGGGTAAAGCGACACTGATTTTTGTAAGCAAACACCAACAAAGACATCAGGCCATCAAAACACTGCCCATCAGTATATAATGCTGTTTGTTGGCAAGCACAGTGATCAGAGACAAAAAAGATAATTGATCTTTGATGTTATCGACCTTCTGGACAGGAAAGAGGATAAAAAGGCAAGTTTTTTGCAGATCAGGAAGGTCTATAAAAAGAGGCCAGAATATTAATCATGAAGGATTTTAACTAACTTGATATTGATAGGGAAAACATCAAAGGAAAAATTGAAGAGGAGTGGACATTTCTAAAGGGGTACATGATTAATTCCTTACTCCGTCTGTCCAACAGCCAACATGGTGAGCTGCTATTGTAGATCTAATCTTCAGCAATATGCAGAAGATAGAAGTAGGACAGCATCTGGATCCATGGATCATATTAGAAATGAAATTCATTGGCTCAAAAGGTGACAGAGGCACAAAAATACTGCATTTTTAAAAAGATATTAAGGGAATACAAACATGTTTAAAATGTTAATTGCTGAGAGATCTCTAACACAATAGTAGGAAGTGAGAAAATACTGGTACGGGTAAAATCAAACCAAAACCAAAACAGACACTAATGTGATTTAACAAAGATATAAATAGTATTAGGGAATAGCAGATGGCATTAAAAGTGCGCAGGCTTGGTTAAATTATAAAGATAAGCAAAAGCGAATGAAGTAGTGATAAACCAAAACAGCACTGAATGAGAGATTGAGAGGAACAGGAATTTTTCAAATATATAAATAAGCAAATGGGTGAAAAGTAATTGTCGTCTTAAAAATGATAGTGGGAAGATGGGATCCAGGGGAAATTAAAGTTATTAAATACAGTAGAACCTATTATTATGGCAGGTAATCAAGATGATTTGATTAGCTTGTTTATTAATTGAGTCTGTTTAAGACAATTGCTCTAATTACATGATAGCTTTTCCATTACTTTGAGTTCCATGTGAACATTCATGCCTCTGGCTGCTGGTGAAAGGAGCTGGAGGTTGTTCTTATTTAATTGGAACCAAATGACACACCATGGAGTTCCATAAATAATTTTAACAATGTAATTAAAAGAAAAATAATGTTGACTTTAAAGACTATTAAAAGCTACCTTTCTCTTTGTCCTTCAGTGAAAATTGAAAGTCCTTTCATCTGGTTTGAATGATTATATTATGTCTGAGCCACTGCAGTTTTATTTAGCAGTAAACCATAGAGCTAGTATGAATAATGCTTTGTGACAGGATTTGTTTTTGAGTACATGTACAAATGTAACTACTAATTGTAAACAAATAGAATCCTTTATTGCTTAATTGATACAGTAGACAATGATGCAATTTTATTGCAACAAAGCATGGAATTATCAAAAATATTTTCACACTGGAATGCTAGATTCTTAAATGCCCATTTTGTAAGCAAAAATCAAAATCAAAAGTAGGGTTAATGTTGCGTCAGGGAAATACAATCTAATTATGTTCGAGTTTTATCACAGCACTGCTTTTACAAAATCAGATGAAAATAGCATGTACTTTGTTCATTCCCTGGACAAATGGAACAGTCCTCCTCATCTTCCTATCTGAAATCTTGACTGCTACTCTTCAAACCCAAACCCACAAACTCCTGATACTCATTACAGCTCAGCCAAGCCAAGCCAAACAAGATACATGCCTTGAATGTATATGCCATTAAATTTAATTAGGGGTATTACAGAATGCCTCTAAAACCAATCCTTAATTTTTTGCTATATGGATATTAGTGCAAGTGTGACCTCTGAAAGGTGGAAAAAATTGTAGATATCAAAATTGGAAGCACATTGAACAATGCATCTAAATTGAGATGGATTTAGATCTTTTAGATAACTAGCTTAATGGGTGGGAGATGCAATTCAATGCAAGTATAAAATAATTAGTGTGTAAGCAATGAACCAAAAGAGGTGCAATGTGTTAATTAAATGAGTGTGGTGAGGACATCTCAGACATATAACATAAATTGGTGAAATCGTTAGCACAGTACTCAGCTACAGCACAAAAGACAAATAATGTAGTACAGTATACAACCCCTCTTGCAATACTGTTTATGTGTTCATGGGATGTGGGCATCGCTGGCAAGGCCAGAATTTATTCCCATCCATAATTACCCTTAAAAGGTGGTGGTGAGCCATCTTCTTGAACCGCTGCAGCCTATGAGGTGAAGGTTCTCCCACGTTGCTGTTGGGTCGAAATCCTGGAATTTCCTCCCTAATGATGAAGGAACAGCGATGTATTCCAAGTCAGGATGGTGTGTGACTTGATGAGGAAATTGGAGGTAGTGGCATTCCCACGCCTGCTGACCTTGTCCTTCTAGGTAGTAGAGGACAGGATTTTGGGAGGTGGTGCCAAAAAAGCCTTGGTGAGTTATTGCAGTGCATCTAGTAGATGGCACACACTGTCAATGTTCCCCCTAACTTTTTTTTGGGTGCGCAGTCCATTCAAAATTTCGTGCACGTGCAAAATGTCACATTGAAAAGCTGGTGATCAGCCTGCGCGGGGCCACCATGCAGCTGCGCGAGGCCTCCAGACAGCTGCGCAATTGCGCAGCTTAACGGAAACATTGCACACTGCAGCCATGGTGTGCCGGTGGTGGAGGGAACGTTCAAGTTGGTGGATGGGGTGCCAATCAAGTGGGCTGCTTTGTTCGGAATGGTGGAGCTTTTGGAGTGATGTTAGACATGCACTCATCCAGGCAAGGGGAGCGTACTCCATCACACTTCTGTCTTGTGCCTTGTAGACAGTGGAAAGGCTTTGGGGAGTCAGGGCGATGAAACACTCACCACAGAATACCCAGCTTCTGACTTGCTCTTGTAGCCACAATATTTATGTGGCTGATTCAGTTAGGTTTCCCGACTTCTGATCTTATGAGGAGGGAAGGCCATTGATGAAGCAGCTGAAGATGGGTGGGCCTAAGACACTGCCCTGAGGAACTCCTGCAACGATGCCCTGGGGCGATGATTGTGATTGACCTCCAACAACCACAACCATCTTCCTTAAAGTTAGGTATGACTCCAGCCAGTGGAGAGTTCTGTCTCCACCACCACCACCCCCCCCCCCCCCACCACTCAGATTTCCATCGACTTCAATTTTACTTGGCCTTCTTGATGCCACATTCAGTCAAATGCTATCTTTATGTCAAGGGCAGTCACTCTCAACTAAACTCTGAAATTCAGCACTTTTGTCCATGTTTGGACTAAGGCTGTAATGAGGTCTGGAGCCGAGTGGTCCTGGCAGAATAAATAAAGCATTGTTAAAATTTTCTCTAGCATATTGTGTGCAGATCCCAACAGCTAATCATATAAATAGTATTCTTGCTCTTGAGATGGTACAGTAATGAGTAATAAACATGATTTCCTTGGGAAACCTTTATTAAAAATCCAAAGCCCTGAAACATGACCTTGAATGTAATTCAAGAGTGAGGAAGGGTTTTGTTCATCAGCAGTGGGAAAACCCAGTTAAAATAAGTACACAGCAGTTATTTCAAATAATATTGATTTCCCAAGTCACTTAAAAAAAAAATCCGCCTCCCACCAGGGAATGGGAAGGGTCAGCAGTGGCATCTGGTCGGGTGTGGGAGGAGCAGGGATTATCCACAGCAGTCACCTGGGAAAATCTGTATTATTTAACACACTCAGTTGAGGTTTCTTCAATTAAGAAATTTCCTTAAGATCTGGTGATACTCTCCACAAGTCTGGCTGGTAGAACTGAGGGTGCGGGAATCGAGTCCTGTGTCTTTGCTGTGCATGTAGGAATTATCAACATAAAAGATTCACAACACTATTCGAAGAAGAGCAGGGGAGTTCTCCCGGTGTTTGGGGCCAACATTTATCCCTCAACCAACACCTGAAATAGATGATCTTGCCATTCATTTTATTGCTGTTTGTGGGAGCTTGCTGTGCGCAAATTGATTGCCATGTTACATATATTACAACAGTGGCTACACTTCAAAAGTACTTCATTGGCTGCAAAACACGCAGTCGTGAAAGGCGCTATACAAATGAAAATTTCTCTTTCTTTGGGAAGCACTCAAGAAAACTCCGCCTCCTGATAGGATCAGGTCTCCACCTGACCTGATCATCAACACCTTCCCTCTTTCCCACTGCCTCCTGACAGCTCTCAACACTCCCATGTCTTCCACACCAAGCTTTTATGCTTTGCCATCCATTGTTGACCCACATCAGAGGTATCCCAGAACCCATTCCCAGTACTCCCACCCTGTGCTCCCCTATTTCACCTCTTGCTACACCACGTCTGACCTCACATCGCGACCACACCCTAGGATTCCCCCCCCCCCCCCCCCCCCACCCCACACAGTGCTACCAACACCTCTCTTCCATTCCCATCATTAAGATTAAACTCCTAAACATCATAATTTTAAATCCCCTCCCAGTGCCTTCAAATTCTGAAAACCCCTTTTAGGTTCGCCTTTGCAAGGCCATCACTATTGTTCCCATACTCCATGACCCTGATCCCAAATCTCAGGAGCAGCATACCTCACCCCTATAGTCATCCACAGCTGTATCCAGTTCAGAAAAGCTATCTCTCATCAACGTCCAACTTCAAATATCTTCCTCTCTATCCTGGGTTTTCTAAAAATAAAAGGCAGTGATAAAACTTTACTAACTTAACACTATTCAAAGTCACTGGTTTACAGTTCCCTTGCAAATACTCACAAATGTAGAATTCAAGCCTGAAAATAATGACATTTCCAGTAATAAAAACACGATTTGTCCTATTTAACACATCAGTGTCCCTGATAATACATTCTGCAATAGATAACACAAAACATATTTCAACTCATCACAAGCTGTAGGAAATCTGTTACCTTGTAAAACATGCACCACATTGATACGTTTCTGTTTTTCAGGATTGCAATGCACTTCATAATCTATAGAACAACAGTTTAAAATATGCACCTCTGATCACTGCAGTAGAGGTTAAAAATTAATCTCAATATTTTAGCACCTTTAATAAAAACCAACATACAACATTTAAATATGCACTGCAGCCAAGTGTTATTTACTATCATTCTGCATACCGTATTATATATGCAGGTACAGTCAATTGAAGTATCTGCAGCTATTCCAACTACAATTAAGTACCCTGACAACAAGACAAATTTAATGTGAAGTGAAAAAGCGATCTTGAAGCCTTTACTTAGAAATTACTTCATTGAATATGATAAGTCATCTATCATACAAAAGTTCCGAACTGTGTTCTTTTCCAAGATTGCCCAAAATATTTAGTTTTATAAAACGCTTTGATAATACATTCACAATAATTTGAACAAAAGTACATCTACGTTAGATTTACAGGGAAAATAACAGAGTTTAATGTGCACGCCATTATTAGTGTGTAAATCGTCCAGCAATTTATGGCGACGAAGAGATACCCTGCACCCCATAACAACAAAGGCTACAGGCCCCGACAACACCCTGGCTGTAGTGAGGACCTGTGCTCCAGAACTGGCTGCACTTCTAGCTAAGCTATTTCAATGAAGCTGCAACACTGGCATCTACCAGACAAAGTGGAGTATTGCCCAGGTATGTCCTGTCCACAAAAAGCAGAATAAATTCAATCCAGCCAATAAATGTCCAAATCATAGAAACATAGAAAATAGGTGCAGGAGTCGGCCATTCGGCCCTTCTAGCCTGCACCGCCATTCAATGAGTTCATGGCTGAACATGCAACTTCAGTACCCCATTCCTGCTTTCTCACCATACCCCTTACTACTAGGGGAATCAAGGACTTCATCTAACTCCTTTTTGAATATATTTAGTGAATTGGCCTCAACAACTTTCTGTGGTAGAGAATTCCACAGGTTCACCACTCTCTGGGTGAAGAAATTCCTCCTCATCTCGGTCCTAAATGGCTTCCCCCTTATCCTTAGACTGTGTCCCCTGGTTCTGGACTTCCCCAACATTGGGAACATTCTTCCTGCATCTAACCTGTCTAACCCAGTCAGGCTACTCGCAATCATCAACAAAGTTATGGAGCATGGCATCGACAGTGCTATCAAGACGCACCTACTCACCAATACCCTGCTCACCGTTGCTCAGTTTGGGTTCCGCCAGGACCACTCTGCTCCAGACCTCATTTAGTCTTGGTCTAAACATGGACAAGAGCTGAATTCCAGGAGGTGAGGCAAGAATGACTGCCTTTGACATCAAGGCAGCATTTAACCAAATGTAGCACCAAGGAGTCAATTGAGATAAACGCTCTACTGGCTGGAGTCATACCTAGCACAAGGAAGATGGTTGCAGTTGTTAGAGGCCAATCATCTCAGCCCCAGGACATCGCTGCAGGAGTTCCTCAGGGCAGTAACCTAGGCCTAAACATCTTTAGCTGCTATATCAATGACTTTCCCCTCCAGCATAAAGGCAGAAGTGGGGATGTTTGCTGATAATTAAAGTGTTCAGTTCCATTCACAATTCCTCAGATAATGAAGCTGTTCGTGCCTGCATACAACAAGACTTGGACAACATCCAGGCTTGGGCTGATAAGTGGCAAGTAACATTCACACCACACAAGTGCCAGGCAATGACCATCTCCAACAAGAGAGAGTCTAACCACCTCCCCTTCTTATGTTCATGTTCTTATTCAACGGCATTACCATCACTGAATCTCTCATCATCAACATCCTGGGGGGGGGTCACCATTAACCAGAAAATTAACTAGACAAGTTACATAAATATAGTGGCTACAAGAGCAGGTCAGAGGCTGGGTATTGTGCAGCGAGTGATTCCCCAATGCCTTTTCACCACCGACAAGGTACAAGTCAGGAATGTGATTGTGTATACTCCACTTGCTTTGATGAGTGCAGCTCCAACAACACTCAAGAAGCTCGACCACATCCAGGATAAAGCAGCCTACTTGATTGGCACTCCATCCACCACTTTAAACATTCACACCCTCCACCACCGGCACACCATGGCTGCAGTGTGTACCATCTATAAGATGTACTACAGCAATTCCCCAAGACTTCTTCGCCAGCACCTCTCAAACCCATGACCTCAACCACCCAGAAGGACAGTAAGTTTACGGGAACACCACTATCTCCAAGTCACACACTATCCTGATTTGGACATATATCGCCATTCCTTTATTGTCACTGTGTCAAAATAAGAACATAAGATCATAAGAAATAGGAGCAGGAATAGGCCAGTTGGCCCCTCGAGCCTGCTCCACCATTCAATAAAATCATGGCTGATCTTTGAAAATCCTGGAACTCCCTACTTCACAGCACTGTGGGAGTACATTCACCACACTGACGGTGTACATTCGCCACACTGACAGCAGCGGTTAAAGGTGGCTCACCACCACCTTCTGAAAGGCAACTAGGGCTGGGCAATAAATTGTTTTGTCAAAGACTCCCACACCCCATGAATAAATATTTTAAAATTTAAAGTTGCGATTCACCACAAATTGCTGGATGATTTGCACTGCTTGCCTTGCTAAAATAGCAGCTCACCATTCAACCCCCCTGCTTTTTCACATTAATACCAATTAAACAAGCCAGAGTAAGTTAGGGCAGGTTCTCAACAGTTAAGGACACTTTTAATGATGAGATTTATGTTTCTGCAACGCCACGCAACTTCTCCAGCCCAGAAAGGGAATAATTGAAATTGTGAAGTTTCATTTCCACAGGTAGTAAATTGTTCTTAGAGATTTAAAACATAATTTTTTTTCCCATGTTATTCCTTTGTCTCTTTATTCTCTCTCTTAATCCATTTCTCTTTCTGTACCCGATTTGACCCAATTCACCCTATTCCCTGCTCTGTTTTTCCTGTTTCTTTCTCGATTCTTAAATTTCATTGGAGAAGGAGATAAACTGTTGATCACATGGTTCACCAAGGTCCCAGATACCCCACTGACCTCGCCACATTATCAGCTTGCACTTCCACCAATTTGAGGCGGTGAAAAAAAAATTGAGCTCAAGGGTGAGGAAAAAGATCTAACTAATGGAGCATGCCACGAGATGCTTCGCTCCAGCAAATTCTGGCCCATAATATTTATCTATTGCTATGCACAGAAATGGTTTTATTTTGTTAATATATTTGGAAAAAGCAAATGTACAACCTAGAAAAAAAAACAAAACCCAAACCCCAGCTCACTAAACATTTATAATTCAAGTACTTCATTAAAGGGCAGTTGCTGCAAGCAACTCATAAATAATTCAGATTAACGGCTGGCAGATGAAAGCTCTGAAGCTTAGTATTAAACTTCAGCATTAAGATTCAACAGTAACCTATTCCACCTGCAGTCACATGCAGATATGCATACATTAATTTTAAATCCTTCAGTTGTTTGAAGGCATTTGCTCGTCTACACAATGTATTAGAATATGAGGACTCGCTGCTCCATACAGGTTAGCAATTAAACATAAAAAGGATATTTTAGAAATATGCACAATTTGCTTCAGAATAAATGTACCCGTGTAGTGTTACGGAAAACAATGGTAGGAACAGAAAGTACAAAAACATTGTGCTTTGATCATAGAAAGGAGGCAGTACTATAAACAACCTTATCCACAGCCTCATAGCAAAACGTAGAGCAGCACAAACTTTAGACCCCCAACTGTTCGGCATCAAATACCTAATGAGAAAATTAGTATATTGAGAGATAAATTCTTTAATACATCATAAAGACATGGTATTATTTTTTTTTTTTAAATTGCAACTCACAAAGCTACTTTACCATTTATGTTCTGGAAATTATCAATAACTCAAATAAATATATTTTAATATACTGACATAGTAGTTTAGTGATTGGTAGTCCAATATGCAGTAATCAGAGTTGTGGGATGTGAATTCGCCACGTGGTTCTGGCCATCGATCAGAATGCTACTTTCCCACTTGGGAAGGTAGAGAAAGAACACAAGAACATAAGAAATAGGAGCAGAAGGCCATTTGGCCCCTCGAGCCTGCTCTGCCATTTAATAAGATCATGGCTGATCTGATCATGGACTCAGCTTCATTTCCCTGCCCGCTTCCCATAATCCTTTATTCCCTTATCGCTCAAAAATCTGTCCATCTCCGCCTTAAATATATTCAATGACCCAGCCTCCACAGCTCTCTGGGGCAGAGAATTCCACAGATTTACAACCCTGAGAAGAAATTCCTCATCTCAGTTTTAAATGTTGGCCCGTTATTCTGAGACTATGCCCCCTAGTTTTAGTTTCCCTTATGAGTGGAATTATCTTCTCTTCATTCACTTTGTAGAGCCCCCTCATTATCTTATACGTGTCAATAAAATCACCTCTCATTCTTCTGAACTCCAATGAGTATAGGCCCAACCTACTCAACCTATCTTCATAAGTCAACCCCTTCATCTCCGGAATCAAAGGGGGCAGGTGGGATGAGGAATTTTAGCGAGAGTATCACAGATCACTTTCACTCATCTCCTCGCAAACATGTTAAATCAGTACAGGTTGAACCTCTCCAGTCCGGCACCCTCAGGACCTGATTGGTGCCGGGCCGAATTTTCCGGACCACGGGAGGTCACGCCAACCCGACTTAAAAATTCCACTGTCAGCAAAGTTTCCAGACAGGTTTCTGTTACATTCACTGGAATCCACAGCAGAGTGTCATGCAGCAGTTCTCAGTTTAAAAAAAGCAAAAGCAAAACCAAACAACACAGAAACATTACAGTTAAAAAGGAATAAAGTGTACTGCTGACCTGGGGCTGGCTCCTCCTCCTCCTCCTCCTCTTCCCGCCACCTCCGGTGCTCCCCCCCCAGGTCGGGCTGGCACGCTGTGTCCTGGGGCCGACCGCTCCCCACCCCCACTCCACGCTGCTCCCTCCCCAGTCGGGTCTGCACGGAGAGGGAGCGGGGAGTGCGGCGTCCGACCGAGGTGCCGAAGCTGGGGCAAACACCCGGCCTCGTACTGCGCAGCATTTCGGGCCCAGCTTCAGTGCCTCGGTCAGCCGCTGCGCTCCTCGTTCCCTCTCTGCGCTGGCCCAACCGGGGAGCCGCCTGCCCCAGTACGCAGCGTGCCGACCCGACCTCGGCGGGAACACCAGAGGCGGCGGGGAGAGGAGGAGCAGCCGCCGGCCCCAGGACACAGTGTGGGTCATGACTCCCCCCCCCCCCCATGCCGGGAATTATGCCGGACCAGGGATGTTGCCTGACCAAAGAGTCCCGGACTGGAGAGGTACAACCTGTATTGAGTGTGATCTGGGAGTATGAACCTTTTCTTGCCTTGGGAAGGATGCATAATCCAGAGGGACCACCTCAGGGAATGCAAAGACGTTTTCAAGACAACACAAAAAATGATTTGCAGAAAATGTTAGCAATTATTTATTTAACAACTCAGTTAACTCCTGCTACCATTTTGACATCCTTATGCACTGCTCGACTTCCATTTTCCTCGTAATTCCAATATATCTCCTTGGATCTCGTATTTCACTTTCATACTTTTGACCTTGTTCAAAGTAAATGGCTTGCTTCTATCCTTTGCTCCACCTCTTCATTATTTCTTTGTCCATGTCCAAATCCTATAAAACTCAGCATCAAAATTTATCAGAAGCTTGTGTCATGGAATAAATTGATTCATGTCCCAAGGAATTACGATTTCATCAGACCACAACTTTTAAGCAACTCCAACAACCATCCATCCTGTACATGGCTCACAAACTGCCAGTGTCACAAAAATTGATGTTTATAAACTTGCGTATCATTAATATAATTTTCTCCTAATAGCAGAAAAATGCTGCCTTAGATGCTTTTTAAAGGAAAAAGAAAAACTGCATCAACAGATCCAACCCCTGAACTATATATAGTCTATTAGCTACTGCACTACAGTCCATTCCTTATTTAAAAAAAAGACATGAACACTGACATGCCAAAAATCAGATATGCATACATTAATTTTAAAACCTCTAGATTTTAAGGCATTTGCTAATCTACATGGTGTATTACAATGTGAGAAATTTCTGCTCCAGTTAGCAAATTGAACATAAAAAAGGCATTTTAGAAATGGCCACAAAATGCAACAGAATAAATGCTCCAGTGCTATTGTTGTGGGAGAAGATAGGGAACTATGTTGCCTTGAACACAATGGAATTTCAACAATTTTCAACAGGAGGCAATGCTCCAATAAACCTGTCAGTCACTAAGCCAGTTAGACAGTGGTAAATAGAATCAGAATTCATCAATCAACACAAGGGATGCCAGTGCTGTGAATGAAACCCATTTCTATGCCCAGAACCAAGCAATCCCAAATCAAGTATTGCAAGCACCAGAAGCAGCATAAAAAACATCTTCACTCCTGCTCCAGCAATGTGTCTTATCCCCTCACCAGCTTACTATTTTAGTTTTCCCTTTTATTTTGTTATCTAAATTGTGAGCAATAATAGACATTAGAGCTATGTAGCTATACAATTTGCATACGGAAAAAATATCCTAGTTTTATCCATCTTTATCAGTAGAACCAATTTTGGTGCCAAAATGCCAGCAGTTCTATCACTTAGCAAGATGCAAAAGAACTTTTCAAAAATCCAACCATATCATGTTGTTCAAAAGATATTATGAAGCAAGTTAAAGTATTGCTTATGTGCATTATCTGCAGCCAATATACTTGCTTTTCATTCCTTTTCCTCTCTGCGTTCTATTTTCACACAATTATCCAACTTCAGTCCATTGTTTGTAGAGGACAACACATCACATTTAAAAGGTCAATAATAAAAAAAAAAGTTTTTAAGAAAGAGCTTTTGCTAATACACACGTGTTATTACAACAGTTGGACTCTCAAAAACATAAATTTACTGCAACTGGGAGATCTGATTTTCATTCCTCATCAGCAAGCAACCATGTGCATCCAACTTATCTAGATCTAAACACAGCTGTCATATCCCATTACCACTGATTCAGCAAAGCACCCAAGTTTGTATCAAAGCAGCCAGCACTTTTTTCTCCCTTTGGCATTTTCTTCTTCCTATTTTAAAACTAGTCTAAACGAATACATTTCAGATCGGTGAAATGTTTGAGTGCTAGAGGCAAGGCTCAATTCATTTACTGTTACATTTTATTTAAGTGTCAATGCTGACTGACAGTAAATAACCATCAAAAATGCAAAGGGTGTAAATGCAAGAGGCTTAACAGTATAAATGTCAAGGCAAATTGTCATTCAGCTTAGTGTCTTTACTGTACTTGTCATTTATTTTGATGTGAATCAAGGTACAGGTACATATTTTTAGTATGCCTATCTCCATAATCCCCACTTTAACTGCATGCAGCATTTGGAGAAAAGTATTGAAAAAACAAATAGCCCGCGTTAATATTTAGGATTAAACAGATTTCCACATCATCACAGAAAGGGGGCAATGAATATAAAGGGGTGGTGGGGGATGGATTTTCTGTGCTCTATATATGAAATCATAAATCTGTTTGTAAAGAATGAGTTGAAAATGTTGTTGCATCTAGTACAAAGAGGATGGTTTGCTTTGATTAAAAAAATGATAACCTTACTAAAATTTTTAAAAGCTCACGGCAGTACTTTAAATTATACCATGCAGCAGATCAAATCAGGAAAGTAATTGAAAATCCTGGAAATAGTTCCAGGGTATTTAATACAGGTGCAGCTTCAAAAATCTGGAATTCCGGAGTCCGGGACCGATCGGTGGCAGGGTCGTCCAGATTCTGTAAAATGTACCGGAATCCGGACCCGCCGACCTCAAGCCTCACCTCAACGCCGCTGGCCACCTGACCTCTGCCTCGCTCGCCGCCGCTGCCGTTACCTCAGGGCCTCCTCGCTGGCCCGCCCGAATATCTCATCGGTGGGACCCCGCCCGAACAGCTCCACCACAGCGGGGCCCTGTCCGAGCATCTCCTTGGCGGCGGGGTCACGCACGACGACCTCATCATCAGGGCCGGCAGCCCGAACAACTCCTCGGCGGGGGAACCCCCCCCCCCCTCTTCTAACGCTCCGAAATCCAGAAATACCCGAACCTGGGCTCAGGTGTTTCTGGATTCATGACGTCAGAAAGACGAATCAAAGTCCGGAACCTGGAACGGCCTCGGTCCCGAGGATTCCAGATTCTCGATGCTGCACCTGTAGATGTGAAACATTTATCCTGGAAAACAGCAATTACACTTTAAAAGTAATGCAATGGTTGTAAAGTGTTTTTGGATATCCTAAGGATTCGAAAGGCACTATATAAATGCAAGTTTTTTTTTTAGCAGCAAAAAAAAGTGCTCATGTAAAATGTCACTCATATTATGCAACATAAGATAAGCGTCAAACATCTGGTTCTCTAAATGGGGGCAAGACAGAACCAACACTTTCCATACTCGGCAGCATGTGTCCCTTGCCAATCAACGATACCACGTTAGGTGTATTGCACAGCTGTGTACTTCCTGAATGATGTATCTTAACCCGAACTCTGGAAAAAGCATGCTTTTATTCAATTGCAACTAGGCTACAAACTGGAAATATCTTCAAGATACTCTGTAGCATATTATGCCATGTTTTTTTGAGCCATTCAGCTTCTCAGTTTCTGCTCCAATAAAAGCAACTGGGCATGACTTAAATCGCATTATTACTGTATTGCTACCATCTTGTTTTTCTCCCACAGTATTCCAATACCAGAAATTGATGTGAATGTTCCGATGTGAAGGATTAACCCAAGGTTATCTCTCCTCTCCCAAAATTGCATTACACTATTTTTGATCTTTGTAATTTTGTTGTATGTTAATTAAAAATTAAATATTTCCCCACATAACTATTTACTCAATATTTTATCCATGCGGGAAAAAAAAAACCAGTAGCTTCAAGATCTGCAGTTTGTTTGCTATGAAAATACTGCACTGGGGAAAAACTTCAGTACCCTAGTCGCCTGAATTAATTATGCCTTTATTGCACCAAACCTTTCTGCAGCAGAGGTGGATAAAATTATGGAGGTGGAAGCAAGCTGCCTTTGTGTTGGAAAGTACACTGAATTTGAAACTCAGCTCAGGATACACTACCTTGGTATGTTAGGTTCAGTATGAAAAAGCATCTTCTTATATGGACGTGTTAATTTGCAATACCTAAAGCTCTGATTAGACCCCCTAATGACAAGTTCTGATTGTTGATTGGTCTCCTTGTTTTATGTTCCTTGAAAATTTAATTTCATAATTCTTCTTTGCCTTCCCAATTGTTTTTTTTAAACTTCGCTCCTAATCTTTTCGCATTCTCCCTCACCATGCACTCCCCTGCTGTCTATGTACTTAATCTTGCCGCTGCTACTGTATCTGCCCACGCTCCAATCACCGATCTGGACCTTGATGACGTCCCCCTTCGCTGCCGTCACCCTCCTGCACCAACTTGTGCAGTACCTTGCAGTGGTACGTCGCCACGCTGCCCATGGCTGCCACTCACTTCTCCTTTTATGGCCCCAACCTGTCGCTGATGGTTTCTAGCAGGTTGAGGCCACCACACTGCTCCAGGGTCGCCACTCCTTTTATGGCCCCGACCTGCGAAGGAGCGGCGAGAGATTGTAGAGGGATGTGATCGGGGCCCAGGCTAGGCATGAGTTCAGGACCAGAAGAGGCAAGGGCCCAGGGGCAGCATGGGCCAGCCCACACTGCGATGTGTGCGTGCACTAGGTCCGTGCAGCAGAGCAGGTCGCCAGTCGTTTTGGTTAATCCTTGCCACTGGACCAAGACCTAGCTCTGTCAAGCCCGTGTGATGGCCGGTGTGCAACGGCCACCCACGTTAAAAAAAAAACACGCACAGGTGTGAATGTATGTGGAAGAATCATGAAAGGGTTAATAAAATGGTTCTAGGAATCAATAAGAAAATAAGAAAAGACAGACTTAGTTTCCCGTGAGAAAGTAGTGGGCAAAGTAGCTTGTGTGACCATCACTGATAAACAAGGGTTTATGGCCATGACTTGATAAGGAACACATCTGCTTCGTGTGATTAAGCTGGGCTATCCTAAAACGTAGGAGGTTTTGGTGTCCCTGAGCAATTCTGCTTGTTGCAATTCCGCTCGTAAAAGCATAAAGTGAACTAAAGATAAACAGGCTGTCAATTCATGAAGCCCTAGTAACACACTGTGATTGATGAAGCAGGCCATACCTCCTTCGGTTTGTAAAAATAAAAGGGATGCATCTGTGAGGATAGGCAGAACTTTTGTCTGCCTGCCCCGGAATCTGTAGACTCTGTGCTGGCAGTTTGGTAACAGGTCCGAAGCCGCTTCAATAAAGACGTAAAGATTGAAGGTATCGGACTCGATTATTGTCGAATGCAGCTGACCACCCGAACTAGGACTTAACATTTGGTGTCAGAAGTGGGATCCCAAAAACTCTCGATTGGAAGTGGCTGAATCATTGATATCCTACAGAGGGGACACGGCAGAGGAAATGGGCCCCAAAGTGAGTATATTTAGTTAAATTGCCACTTTGTTTTCCTCCTGTCGTAAGTTCTGGTCGCGGATCTTTCACCACTGTTCAATTAATTGTTGACGGGATCGTCCGTGGTCAGTTGTCAGATTACCCCAGGAAAAGATAGATTTGGAATTGTCCACGATGGTGGTCCGTTAAAGTTACGAAGGAATAGATTTGGAATTGTCCACCATGGTGGTCCGTTAAAATGACGAAGGAGTAGGTTGATCTGGAAATTGTCTACCACAAGTAGTCCGTCAAACGTTAAAACAGTAAGAAATAAAGAGAAAAGGAATAGAGAGAAAAGGAATAAAGAGAAAAGGAATAAAGAGAAAAGGAATAAAGAGAAAAGGAAGTTGTGGGTGCCCACCACGGTGGTGGGTTAAAAGATAACTGATTTGAAATTGTCTCACTTAATGAGTCCGTCAAAACGTTGAATAAATAGGTTAAGATAAGTTATATCATTAGGTTCAGACATATGGCCATTAGGGGGTTCAAGCGATTTAGAAACAATTAAATGCGCCCAAGAATTAATTTGGAAAAGGGGAATCGGGAAAAAGAGTAAGAAATTGATTGAAATCTGGCGCCAACATTGTCAGGATGAAAAAGATAAGAATATTCTGGCGAGTTGGTAGGAGAATGCTCTCAAGGCAGGAATTAAATTAACCGATGCAGGAATCCCTAAGTCATTGGAAATTTTAAGAAAGGAATGTGCACAGGAAAAGAGAAATAGAACAAACAAGGAATCTTTAACTGAACTATGTAGTTCAATGGCTGGTCTTGGCATGCAAGGGGCTGACGATGACGATGAATGGGATAATTGGAATATGACTCCAGGGGCTCCCCCGCCTCGTCCGACGGCACAACCCGATGTTAATGCCTTGGCTGACGCGGCTGTGGCAGTAAATGTGCCGGTGCCAAATTTACATACGAACGGAGTTCTACCACCCCCTTACCCCGGTCCTAATGTCCCAACAGCGGGCGCCACTGCTGCTACAACACTCATTTATCCCAGTTTAGACAATGTGTCTAATATAGAATGACAGTGTCGGGGAACTAAGTCTGATGATGAGGTTTTCTGTCGATCCGTTGCAGAGGGGACTAGAAGCCAGGTTCAAAGACGGCGTCAACTTGAACAGGAAATAGGGAGATTACAACAGCTTGAAAGAAATCAACGACGTAGTGGTAAAGGGAAAAAGGGGAAATCAACCCCTATGGATGAGGATGATGTGATAGTGTCAGGGTCAGATACTGGGACAGATTCAGAGTCGGGATGGGTTGGCGATATTGAAGGGGACAATGACGGGGAGACACCAAGACCCCTGAAGAAACGCGCGCCGAAACAGCTGCCCGTCAGAACTATCCCGAACCCTCGCATGTTGGCACCAGCAGCGCCTATTGAGGATGGAGGCCCGAATGTGCAGCCCCCTGCTAAGATACAAGTGTGGTTAACTTGGAAACCTCATGAACTTATGTCCATATTAACCAGCGCCCCGAATAAAAATACCTGTCCTCAACGGTTCATTGAATTTTTGTCACGAACCATCAGACTCTATCAAGCAGATTCAAGGGACCTTTGGTCTCTGGTACAACAGGGACTTACTGGTCCTGAATGGACTAGATTTAAGGAAGCCTTAACACATCAAACTCACGAAGCCTTAGAAGCAGCGAAGGATATTTCACGCTGTCACCAGAGAAGACAGATGCCTTCCAACAGTTAAAGCTTTGCCTTACACAAGCACCAGCCTTGGGAAGACCCCTCTACGATCGTCCGTTCCAGTTATATTGTACTGTTCTCCAAGAATGCGCTACTTCGGTCCTGACTCAGAAGCATGGAGATAAGACAGCGACCAGTTGCATATTTTTCCTCAAAATTAGACCCTGTCGCCCTTGGATATCCCCACTGTACACAGATTCTGGCTGCCATTTATGATAGCTTGCCATCCGCTGCTAATATGACTCTGCAGCAAGAGATTGTGGTCTATAGCTCCCACGCCGAAGTAGCCTTGCTTGGCCAACTTCAAACTCAGCACTTGACCTCAGCCCGACAGAACAGATATGAGATCTACCTCCTTAATAATCCACACCTCACCTTCAGACACTGTACCACGCTAAACCCAGCAACTTTCATTGAAAGTCCACCTCTTGTTATTGAGAAGCCGGATCATGACTGTCTGCACTCAGTCCTCGAGGACACGAGCCCTCGCTTCGACCTTTCAGATACCCCTCTGTTAAACCCTGATCTTGTTATGTTCACTGATGGCAGTTCCTCCATCAACAAAGAAGGAACGACTCTCGAGTCTGGAGCCTTCCAGGTCCCCCTTTCCACTCAGCAAACAGAACTTTTTGCCCTCACCCGTGCGTGTATTTTAGGAGAGGATCTCCGAGTCAATATCTACACTGACTCCCGTTACGCCTTTGGGGTTGTCCACGACTTCGGCCAGCTCTGGAAAAACCGAGGATTCCTAACTTCAACCAGTACGCTAATCTCGAACCAAGTGCTTGTGTCTGACCTATTACTTGCTCTTCCGCTCCCTCGATAAATCGCTGTTATTAAATGTTCCGCTCATACTGCCGGTTCCTTTCCAATCGATATTGGAAACCGCCGTGCTGACGAGGCGGCTAAGTGTGCTGCAAGGAGTCAGCAGATTGTTGTGCCCCGAATGATGAGGCAGACGTCCAGCTCTAAACCGAGCTTGTCGGCCCCTGAAAAGCCAATGCCAACCATCGAAGAAGTACTTCGCCTACAGGAGGACGCTCCTGCTGTACAAAAACAACTTTGGAACGATCTTGATTGTAAATATGATACTGCCTCCGGGTTGTGGATCACACCCGCTGGTCAAACTTGTATGTCCGATGAATTGGCCCTTTGGGTAATTGAATGTGTTCATTATGCCACGCATTGTGGAGCAAAAGCCACTAGTGACCTGCTCCTCCAGACATGGTGGCATCATAGCCTCCAAATGTTTGCGCAGAATATTATTTCTCGTTGTCTTACCTGCCAACGCCATAATCCTGGAAGGGGGGCACCATGTTTATTAGGTAAAACACCCTTGCCAGCGGACCCTTCGAGACTTTGCAGATGGACTATATAGAATTGCCACGCTGTCAGTGTTATAAATATGTGTTGGTTATTGTTGATGTTTTTAGTAAATGGATTGAAGCTTATCCTACTACTGATAATAGAGCCTGTACTGTTGTTAAGATATTGCTGAAGGAAATTATCCCTCGCTTCGGGGTTCCCGGTCGTCTTAGCTCAGATAACGGACCCCATTTCATTGCAGCTGTAAACAAGGAATTGTGCCAACAGTTAGGGATACATCAACAACTCTATTGTGCCTATCGCTCCCAGGCGGCGGGTCTGGTCGAGCGAACCAACCAGACTCTTAAAATCAAGTTAGCTAAACTGACCTCTCAAACAGGGTCGACTTGGTTAAAATTGTTACCTGTAGCTCTTTTTCAGATTCGCTCCACCCCCGCAGGGACGACGCGTCTCACCCCGGCCGAGATTGTGCACGGCAGACCTCTTCGCACCCCTTGGGACCACCATTCTCCAGTTGCCGTTCACTTTCATCACATGACTGAGGAGATGACTACCTATGTGTTAGCCCGAACTAAGGCATTGCGAGCCTCTCATTCACAGGTTCGCGCCGCTTATGATGACCGTCCCTCCTCTCACGGATCATCCCCTATCGAGCCCGGATCCTTCGTCCTCATCAAAAATTGGACGCGACGTTATCTCCAGCCCAGATAGGATGGTCCATTTCAGGTCTTACTCACCACCCCCACCGCTGTAAAGGTGGAAGGTAGAGACGCGTGGGTGCACATGCATCACTGCAAATTGATTACCGGCAGTAATCAAAAGGAGGGAGTGGAGATAGACGTGGAATAATAATTGAAGTGCCATAATACGTTCGTTCCCATCGTTCCGTAACCGTTTTAGCCGTAATTTTAATTAATCTAATTATCATATGATTGCTTGTCCTGCTTTTAGGTATTTAGGCATAACATGAGGCCTTGGTGGCCACGATAGTAACATGACGGTTTGCAAGCCTTTTTGTCTTTCAGGATTGAAAGAATGCACGGAACCCTGCTGTTCGGAGTCGTGATCCTGCTGATAACAGTAACAAACAGGGGGACGACTACTCAGCTGCCCAACCGATGGCTCACGAGAGCAAATTCTCCCCCTCTGTACGGGAGATATAGTACAATGTGGAACCAGGATATCAGACGATCTCGAATCATGGACCATGACTAAAATAAAATCCCGTACGGGTATACTCTCACAGGTTGATCGACAGGTGACTCTGCAGGGCAAAGACCGATGGAATTTGCCATGCCGGTTCAGGGAATGTGAGATGGACTTTGTTTGCCCTGATCAACCTGAAGATGACTTAGTTGATTCAAAAGGACCAATCCCTGGAATCAGTAACAGGGCAAAGGAGGAAAAGGAACGTGCAAGGGCAACTGGGGAACGATCATAATATATTCCTGAGGACTCATAAGATCTTATTCGCGCCAGAGTCGGTTGTATGCTACCCTGTTATGTCGGTCACTGAATTGTTTACCCCAACCCCGGTTATGGATCCCACTCTTTACATACAAGGATACAATGATATCCCACCCGCCGAAAACATTACCTTCACATATTCCGATGGCTGAGGCACCCCGGCCACCTGCCTAAACACTACAGGGTCTGGGAAGGATGGGTACCCACAGTGTTGGAATGGTACAGGATTCGGGTGCGCAAAAGTGGACGTACCCATTAACCAGACCCGTCTCACAAAGCAGTCCAATTATTCCAGTCTTCACGACTCAAACACGGGTATCACCTCTTGCCAGAGTGTGGATACCTGTGTAGAAGTAAGACAAGGGACCCAAATGACCTGCAGTGCCCTATACCACAGCCAAACTTTTGCTTTACGCCACTACGACCTGTCACGATCGGGCAAGCGCATATCACCCATCCCACATCTAACCGAAGTATTACGAGAGTTGAGGCTCAGAGTGGGTCAATCCGTAAAGCTCTACCACCAATTGCAAACTAAAATCAAAGTACTGGAAGAAGATATCGATGTAGACTTACAAAGTCAGAGTTGGTGGAGAAAGGTCTGGGATTGGGGAATAAATGTGAACATCCATCCTTGGATTCGTATAATTTCACACATACTGGTCGGGACAAAATTGATCTTAGCAATAACCTGGGGCATAATTTGATCTAAGCAACCGGGACTCCTGAAACCGCGTGACTGGCCAGCACGTTGAGGCAGGGAGTACCGGGCCGTGCACAAAATTGAGAGTAAACATTTATGAATGAGAATTTATCATGAAATGATAAAAGGGGGGAATGTGAATGTATGTGGAAGAATCATGAAAGGGTTAATAAAATGGTTCTAGGAATCAATAAGAAAATAAGAAAAGACAGACTTAGTTTCCTGTGAGAAAGTAGTGGGCAAAGTAGCTTGTGTGACCATCACTGATAAACAAGGGTTTATGGCCATGACTTGACGCGAAGCAGATGTGTTCCTTGTGATTAAGCTGGGCTATCCCTAAAACGTAGGAGGTTTTGGTGTCCCTGAGCAATTCTGCTTGTTGCAATTCTGCTCGTAAAAGCATAAAGTGTTCTAAAGATAAACAGGCTGTCAATTCATGAAGCCCTAGTAACACACTGTGATTGATGAAGCAGGCCATACCTCCTTCGGTTTGTAAGAATAAAAGGGATGCGTCTGTGAGGATAGGCAGACCTTTTGTCTGCCTGCCCCGGAATCTGTAGACTCTGTGCTGGCAGTTTGGTAACAGGTCCGAAGCCGCTTCAATAAAGACGTAAAGATTGAAGGTATCTGACTCGATTATTGTCGAATGCAGCTGACCACCCGATCTAGGACTTAACACAGGCTGAGGGTGTAGTTCAGGACCTGGAATATTAGGTCCTGCATTGAAACATCTGAACTCATCCTTTTTTTGGCGTGGCGTTTCGAGGGACTGCCTATGATGATGATGTACTTAATGTATGCCTCCGTCCTTACCCTTAATTGTTCCCTTATGGTTTTATTCATCCATGGAGTCTCATTAGTGTTTAGTTTGTTCTTTCCTTTTAGCAGAATATAATGTTCCTCCACTCTGTTATGAACACCATTTTAAATGTTTCCCATTGATGTTCTACATTGTTGTTTGCCAATATTGTTGCCCATTTTATTTTCCCAAGTTCTATTTGCAGCCCCTCAAAATCAGCTTTTCTCCAATCGATTAACCTGGTTTTCGTCATACTGCATCGACATCATGGTTCTGACGGAAAACTGGCTGAGGGGTGAAGACAACTTACCCCTAAATAAAGCCTCTCTGCCTGGCTATACCTTCAACCACTTGCCCCGCCCTCAGTGACGGGGCTCTCATGACCAAATCACGCCTTGGTCTGTCCCCCTACTCCTCCGGCTCTTTCTCCTCCTTTGAGCATCTCACATTATTCCACCCCTCTCCCTTCTCATTTAAAATCCTTGTTCTCGACCGTTCACTCAAGTACCATAAAAATGTTCTCACTGAGGTATCTTCACTGCTTTCCACCCTCAGCTTCTGCACCGAACGACTTTTCATCCTTGGTGATTTCAATCTCCATCTCAATACATCATGTTCTCCCTTCTCTGAATTCACTGCATTCCTATCCTCTCAATCTCTCCCTCCATGTAAAGTCTCCAATATATATTCACCGCTGGCTCCTTCACCTTGCTATCTCTCGTGGCCTCACTACACCCATCATGTCATTCACAGATAAGGCCATCTCTGACTACTTCCTTGTATCACTTTCCACCATCATCCCACTCTCCACCCCAACCCTACTTCCTACCGTGACTGCCTCTGGGAAAAAAAACTCTCTCCCAACTCACTTACAACTGCACTCACAAAATCCCATTCACCACGACATTTCTTCAGCTACTGATCTGCTCCACAACAACCTCTGATGCCCTAGTCCCTATTAAATCCATTACTTTCTCTCACCCTAGCTGTTCCCTCTAGTGCGGCCTTCATCTCTTAAGTCCAAGGAACGCAAACTTGAACGCGTTTAATGAGACAACTGGTTTAGCCTTTCACCGCCACATCTGACTGGACCACATAAAGCAGCATCAGGTCCTGCACTCATCTGACAAAACTGCTCACTGTTCCAGGATCATTCTGGAATGCAAAGATCACCTCCGGTTTCTTTTCCCTACTACAAACCGTCTACTTAAACTCCTCTCCCCTGCTCCTCCACCCTCACTTCCAACAAGTGCGAGGAGCTCATGGACTTTTGTCTCCAAGATTGAGACCAACCGATCATTTGCCTCTGTGAATTCCCTTTCTTCCCCTAGCTCTCCGGGCCAATCTTCCTCCAAGGTTCACCCCTGCCCTAGCCCTGAACTCATATCTTTCTCAGTTTCTCGCTCACCTCCCCTCATGCCCTCCTTGTGCCCATCTTGTCCATGAGAACCACTTCCTGCTCCCTCAACCCTATTCCCACTAAACTGACCACCTAACTTCCTTTTCTGGCTCCCATATTAGCTGACATTGTTAACAGTTCGCTCTCCTCCAAATCTGCCATCATCACCCCTTTCCTCAAAAAAAACAACCCTTAACCGTTTTCGTCCTTCCATAGTACCATCCCATTTCTATCCTCCCTTTCCTCTCCAAAGTCGTTGAACATATTGTCGCCTCCCAAATCCGTGCCCATCGTTACCAGAACTCCACACTTGAATCCGACCAGTCAGATTTCCGCTCAGCCACAGTACTGAAACCACATTTGTCAAAGTCACAAACGACATTCTATGTGACAATGGCAAACTATCCCTCAGCTTTCTCAACCGGTCTGCAGCCTTTGACACGTGCCTGGTTCCATTCTTATCTATCGAATCATAGCCACAGAATCACCTACAATGGCTTCTCTTCCCACCTCTGATGTCTCAAGGATCTATCCTTAGCCCCCTCCTATTCCTCATCTACATACTGCCCTTCTGCGACATCATCTGAAAACACAGCTTCAATTTCCAAATGTATGCTGATGACACCCAGCTCTACTCTCGGCCACTCCACTGGCATTAAATCACCAAACTGCTCATCAGACATCCAGTACTGGATGAACAGAAATTTAATCCAACTAAATATTGGCAAGACTGAAGTTATTGTCTTCGGACCCCATCACAAACTCCATTTCCTCGCCATTGACTCTATCCCTCTCCATAGCATCTGTCTGAAGCTGAACCAGTCTTTACTACCTTGGTATCAAATTTGACCCAGAAATGAGCTTTCAGCTACATATCCACGCCTATGTCCACCTCTTCCACATTGCCCAACTCTGCCTCTGCCTCAGTTCATCTGTCGCTGAAATCTTCATCCATGCCTTTATTACATCTAGACTTGGCTATTTCAACGCACTCATGGCTAGCCTCCCATGTTCTACCATTTGCAGCGCATTTGGAAAGCAGTGACAGGATCGGTCCAAGTCAGCATGGATTTATGAAAGTGAAATCATGCCTGACAAATCTTCTAGAATTTTGTGAGGATGTAACTAGTAGAGTGGACAACGGAAGAGAACCAGTGGATGTGGTGTATTTGGACTTTCAAAAGGCTGTTGATAAGGTCCAACACAAGAGATTAGTGTGCAAAATTAGAGTACATGGTATTAGGGGTAATGTACTGACGTGGATAGAGAACTGGTTGGCAGACAGAAAGCAAAGAGTAGGAATAAGCGGGTCCATTTCAGAATGGCAGGCAGTGACTAGTGGGGTACCGCAAGGTTCAGTGCTGGGACCCCAGCTATTTACAATATACATTGATGATTCAGACGAAGGAATTGAATGTAATATCTCCAAGTTTGCAGATGACGCTAAGCTGGGTGGCAGTGTGAACTGTGAGGAGCATGCTAAGGGGCTGCAGGGTGACTTGGACAGGTTAGGTGAGTGAGCAAATGCATGGCAGATGCAGTATAATGTGGATAAATGAGAGGTTATTCACTTTGGTGGCAAAAACAGGAAGGCAGATTATCTGAATGGTGACAGTTTAGGAAAAGGGGAGGAGCAACGAGACCTGGGTGTCATGGTACATCAGTCATTGAAAGTTGACATGCAGATACAGTAGGCGGTGAAGGCAGCAAATGGCATGTTGGCCTTCATAGCGAGAGGATTGGAGTATAGGAGCAGGGAGGTCTTACTGCAGTTGTACAGGGCCTTGATGAGGCCACACCTGGAACATTGTGTACAGTTTTGGTCTCTTAATCTGAGGAAGGGCATTCTTGCTATTGAGGGAGTGCAGCGAAGGTTTACCAGACCGATTCCCAGGATGGCAGGACTGACATATGAAGAAAGACTGGATAGACTGGATCGACTAGGCTTATATTCACTGGAATTTAGAAGAATGAGAGGGGATCTCATAGAAATATATAAAAATCTGACAGGATTGGACAGGTTAGATGCAGGAAGAATGTTCCCGATGTTGGGGAAGTCCAGAACCAGGGATAAGGGGTAAGTCATTTAGGACTGAGATGAGGAGAAACTTCTTCACTCAGAGGCCAGTTCATTAGATATATTCAAAAGGGAATTAGATGAGGCCCTTATGGCAAAAGGGATCAAGGGGTATGGAGAGAAAGCAGGAATGGGGTACTGAAATTGCATGATCAGCCATGATCATATTGAATGGTGGTGCAGGCTCGAAGGGCTGAATGGCCTACTTTTTTATGTTTCTATGTTTATCCAACGTAAACTGGAGTTCATCCAAAACACATCTGCCCATGCCCATTTATCCATCACTCCTGTGCTCATTGACCTACATTGGCTGCCAGTTAAGCATCGCCTCGATTTTAAAATTCTCAATTCTTGCATTCAAATCCCTCCATGGCCTCGCCACTCCCTATCTCCAATTTCCTCCAGCTCTACAACCACGCCCCCACTTCCCGAGATATCTGCGCTCCGCTAATTCTGGTTTCTGGAGCAACCCTGATTTTATTTGCTCAGCCATTGGTGACTATGCCTTCAGCTGCCAAAGCCCTAAGCTCTGGAATTCCCCGCCCCTAAACTTCTCCACCCATCTTACCTCGTTTACGACACTCCTTAAAACCTCCCGCTTTGTCCAAGCTTTTGGTCATCTGCCCTAATTTCTCCCTATGTGGCTTGTGTCAAATTTTGTGTTATAAAACGCCTTGGGACGTTTTACTACTTTCAAGCCACTATATTAATATAGGTTGTTGTTGCTGCTGAGTGAGTGGAGAGGTGCTACATAATGGTGCAACATGAATCGTTGATCAGTGAAATCAGATTGATAGATTTTTGTTAGGTAAGGTACATAGGTTGACGGTATATGGAGCAACGATGGTTAAATGGAGTTGAGGTACAGATCAGCCATGACCTAATTGAGTGACGAAGAAACGCGAGGGGCTGAATGGCTTCCTTCTGTTCCGAATGTTCCTATCTCCCTTTAAGTTTTTTTGCACGGGTGGGCGCAGATGAAAAGATTGGAAGGTGGTAGGGGGTTACGGGTGATAAAATGATAAAATAAAATGGCAACGAACCAGAAATAGTTGCGCATGCGCAGTTCATGTTTTTATGTGTTTGTTATCGCCGCACTTCCCAAAATGAGGAATAAATAGGCGGATTTAAAAAATCTTTTTCAGTTGTAGTTTAATTTATTAATTGTGTGAATTGCAGAATTCATTCAGGTATGAGCCACTTGTTTGTGCACTAAATTGTGGTTGGTCAGAGTCGGCAGTGGGGGATAGTTAGGCCCCAGCACTGCCTATTTTGTCTACGGGTAGTAGGGTTTGTTAATAGTTTGCAAGTTACTATTCTGAAGCTAGAAGCATTCGGAGATTCATGTAACAATCAGGGATGGTAGATTGGGAATCTCTAACATTAATGAAACTTTATTAGTGATATACTTCAGCACTTCTCAGATCCTCTGTCTGTCGTGGTGAACGTTATTTTTTAAATTTGGGACCCGACAGATATGTGCAGAATGCTTCCTGTTCATTGGCAGCAGTTACTCTGTAAAATGAATGGTCAGAGATAGCCTCGTCAGTGATTGTGAGCGTACAAGTAGTGAGGCCAGGAGAAATGGCAAAGTAGAGGGGTGGATGTTATGGGTAGAGTGTTTAAGGGACAACAGTAAAATCAGAGGAGAAAGGATAAAGCGAGTCGAGATGGAGTTTGAAATTTCGAGGATGAGGAGTCACTGAGTGGAGAGGCTGAAGGAGGAAAGCAGAGAGGATATGTGGGTGAGAAATCTGGGGTGGGAGCCACAGACTAGGGCTAGAAATTAATTAGCCTTCCGCCGCGTTGCTCAGCCGTATTTCCTTGTTTTGGGCAATGTTTCATTCGTTGGGAATTTCATCAGGGCCTTACGCCGGCGGTTTTGAAATATCACTGGGGAGCGGACCCCCGGCGTGCAATGCTGGGAAAACTGCTCCCGCCCAAGTTTGGTGGGAGTGGTGATCCGTACTACTTCAAAAAAAAACGCCCAGTCAGAGCAGCCTTTCGCTGGACGGTAGGTATGAAACACTGCAAAAAAAGGTAAGTGAATGGGTTTTTTTTTGTTTTAAATTCTTTTGCAGCGATTCAGTTAAAAAGGCTCCTTTGAATGTTTTCCGATGTTTTATTTTCAGAAAAAATATTTTTCGCGTTTTCCCGCCTCCCTAGGCCCGACTCCAGCTTTATTGCCGAGAATCCTTGTGGAACGCCCATTTTTCCGGCCAGGCGTTTTTTTTTTCATTTTTTGATCAATTTTCCGCCAGCATTAATTGCAGAATCTTAGCGGTTTTTTGGGCAGTAAACGGGCAGTGATGGCCTTTGATCAATTTCTAGCCCAAGGATTTTAAAGGAGAGAAGAGTGGAACAAATGTCACAACAGGCCGCTCCGACATCACACCAACGTCCTCATGACATCATTAAGCAGCTTCAATCCCTGACAGATGATGATCCCAATTTAGGGGCAAATCTGCTTGAAACGTCTGTCCTGCACTCCCATTTCTACATCTTTTGTCACAAATACTTTGAGTGTCTGTTCCTAATAAAGAACCCACTGCACCACAAACAGCTGCTCAATCGAATATGGCTGCCAAGGGTTGCCTTGTCCATATGCTCTGTATCTCGGGTCTGGGCCTTAACCCTCACCACCCATCTTAAACTGCTACAAAGAACTGGCAGGACTTATATGGGCACATGACCCAGGGCCACATCACAACTGAGGGATTATGTAATCTGGTCTCTCAATGAAAACCATGAGAACACAGAAACTCAGGGGTGGACAAAATACAGCAAAATGGTACAAACTGTGCATTTCTTCATGAGATGGATATTTTGAGAGAGTTAAAAGGTCTCTGACTAAAAACACAAATGGACAGCGTGCTGCACCAGCAGGTGTGCGTTTCACTGGAGTCTACTGTTGATCTTGCTGTGAAGAACCAGACTGAGATCCTTCACTGTTTCAGAGTTCTGGCCCCAACAAATAGTTGAATTTCTCCTATCTCAGTTAGAGAATACTGACCAACAAATGAGAGCAGGAACACTTACTGTACTAAAGCAACTCATCATATCGATCTCATCGTACTTGGAAAGGAAAATGGCTCAGATTTTGGCGACAATAAAACCAGTACTTCTAGACAAGAGCAGCAATCAGGAGAAGAAATTAATTGTCCAGATAATGTGTGTCATGGCCCAGCAAGGTTACCTTGAGCCAAAGGGAGGAAAGGCAATGGTGCAATTCCTCATCCAACAGTGTGCTGCATCCATTAATTCAGGGACCCGGGGTACCACCCAATCATCAGCCAGACCCAGTAACAGAAGAATTAGTCATACTATGTGAAAGAGTGATGTGTTTGATCACAACTGCAGTGAAGATGGAGGATGACCAAAGACCCAATACACCAAGGCTTTAACAATAATCTGCAGTCGTTCAGCACATATTGGGAAAAAGAAACTGTGAGCTGGTTGCGAAAGCTTTTCCCTTACAATAAAAGGTGCCAATCTCCCTGAAACCCAAGCACTGCTGACGCACCTCCTCGTTGTGTCTTGTTGCCCATATCAGGGAGGAGGCTGAGGAGCTGCGGTACTGAGTCTACTGCAAGTCCCGAGTCTCAATATCCACCCAGAATCAGTGAGGTGGTTGGAAGAGGAGCTTGCGCCAATAGTTGAGCATTTACTGGAAAATTCAGAGGAGCCTGTCCCAATCGGAATGGGAGAATAAATTATTGGCGGTCTTGTGCCTAGCTTTAAATAGGATTGATGATGAGGAAGGGGCATGACAGCTTGCGAGGAGGGAGCCGACTGAACGCGGGCCGGGGGAGGAGGGAGCCGACCGAACGCGTGCGGAGGAGGGAAGGGAAGGGAGCAGACGAACGCGGCGGGGGGGGGGGAAGGGAGCCGACGAACGCGGGGGGGGGGGGGGGGGGTGGGGAGAGGAGGGAGCCGACTGAACGCGCCGGGGGGGGGGGGGGAAGAGGGGGGGCCGTTCCAGACGGCTGGCGGGAAAGAGAGAAGGCTGCAGGAAGCCTCAGAAATTGAGGAGCCATTTCCCGACGGCAAAAAGGGGAGGTCGTCGGGAAACGGCTGCCTCAACTTTCTGAGGCTTCCTGCACCCTTCTCACTGCTACAAGAAGCCTCTGTGCTGATGGTAATGTACTTTTATAAAAAAATGTTCAAAAACTAAACAGCTACAAAGAACTACAAAAATGGCCGAGTGCCAATGTTTTTTTCACACTGAGCATGCGCGAACGCTCCAACGCGCACGTGCAGCGTTTCCGGCAGGAAAAAAACGATTTAAAATAGTACCCGCCCCCTCTCACTGACAAAATCGGCGCGAGTGTAGGCTCCGCCCCCCTGGGCGCCGCGCCAAGCAGACAAGGAGCTGCAGAACGCTTCAGAATCGCTCGTTTCTTTTCCGGCGCCGTTTTAGGCGCGAAAAACGGGCGCCCATTTTTCATGTGGAAACTTGGGCCCACAGACTTATTTTTTCCATATTTTCAAATTTAACTTAACCACTTGTTTTCTGTTTCAAAGAGGATACCTTCGCTCTCGAACAGAACCTTCCAAACATGGTGTTATTCGAGGCTCATCCTGAGGAACGTTTTTCTCCACGGAATTTCCTTGATTTTCATTTGAACTCACTCTAACTTCAGGCTCTTTGTTTTCCTAACTCGGAATCAGACTTTCATTCTGATTTTCTCTCGGATTTGTTTCCAGTACATTGGATGTAGGATATGCTACTAGTATATCAAAACTATCTGATGAGTCAGAAATAATTGAATCATTCCCACCTTCAACTCCTTCCATGTAGAAACATAGAAAATAGGTGCAGGAGCAGGCCATTCAGCCCTTCTAGCCTGCACCGCCATTCAATGAGTTCATGGCTGAACATGAAACTTCAGTACCCCCTTCCTGCTTTCTCGCCATACCCCTTGATCCCCCGAGTAGTAAGGACTTCATCTAACTCTCTTTTGAATATATTTAGTGAATTGGCCTCAACTACTTTCTGTGGTAGAGAATTCCACAGGTTCACCACTCTCTGGGTGAAGAAGTTTCTCCTCATCTCGGTCCTAAATGGCTTACCCCTTATCCTCAGACTGTGACCCCTGGTTCTGGACTTCCCCAACATTGGGAACATTCTTCCTGCATCTAACCTGTCTAAACCCGTCAGAATTTTAAACGTTTCCATGAGGTCCCCTCTCATTCTTCTGAACTCCAGTGAATACAAGCCCAGTTGATCCAGTCTTTCTTGATAGGTCAATCCCGCCATCCCGGGAATCAGTCTGGTGAATCTTCGCTGCACTCCCTCAATAGCAAGAATGTCCTACCTCAAGTGAGACCACCAAAACTGTACACAATACTCCAGGAGTGGCCTCACCAAGGCCCTGTACAACTGTAGCAACACCTCCCTGCCCCTGTATTCAAATCCCCTCGCTATGAAGGCCAACATGCCATTTGCTTTCTTAACCGCCTGCTGTACCTACATGCTAACCTTCAATGACTGATGTACCATGACACCCAGGTCTCTTTGCACCTTCCCTTTTCCTAATCTGTCACCATTCAGATAATAGTCTGTCTCTCTGTTTTTACCACCAAAGTGGATAACCTCACATTTATCCACATTATACTTCATCTGCCATGCATTTGCCCACTCACCTAACCTATCCAAGTCACTCTGCAGCCTAATAGCATCCTCCTCGCAGCTCACACTGCCACCCAACTTAGTGTCATCCGCAAATTTGGAGATACTGCATTTAATCCCCTCGTCTAAATCATTAATGTACAATGTAAACAGCTGGGGCCCCAGCACAGAACCTTGCGGCACCCCACTAGTCACTGCCTGCCATTCTGAAAAGTACCCATTTACTCCTACTCTTTGCTTCCTGTCTGACAACCAGTTCTCAATCCACGTCAGCACACTACCCCCAATCCCATGTGCTTTAACTTTGCACATTAATCTCTTGTGTGGGACCTTGTCGAAAGCCTTCTGAAAGTCCAAATATACCACATCAACTGGTTCTCCTTTGTCCACTTTACTGGAAACATCCTCAAAAAATTCCAGAAGATTTGTCAAGCATGATTTCCCTTTCACAAATCCATGCTGACTTGGACCTATCAGGTCACCATTTTCCAGATGCACTGCTATGACATCCTTAATAATTGATTCCATCATTTTACCCACTACTGAGGTCAGGCTGACCGGTCTATAATTCCCTGTTTTCTCTCTCCCTCCTTTTTTAAAAAGTGGGGTTACATTGGCTACCCTCCACTCCATAGGAACTGATCCAGAGTCAATGGAATGTTGGAAAATGATTGTCAATGCATCCGCTATTTCCAAGGCCACCTCCTTAAGTACTCTGGGATGCAGTCCATCAGGCCCTGGGGATTTATCGGCCTTCAATCCCATCAATTTCCCCAACACAATTTCCCGACTAATAAAGATTTCCCTCAGTTCCCCCTCCTTACTAGACCCTCTGACCCCTTTTATATCCGGAAGGTTGTATGTATCCTCCTTAGTGAATACGGAACCAAAGTACTTGTTCAATTGGTCTGCCATTTTTTTGTTCCCCGTTATGACTTCCCCTGATTCTGACTGCAGGGGACCTACGTTTGTCTTTACTAACCTTTTTCTCTTTACATACCTATAGAAACTTTTGCAATCCGCCTTAATGTTCCCTGCAAGCTTCTTCTCGTACTCCATTTTCCCTGCCCTAATCAAACCCTTTGTCCTCCTCTGCTGAGTTCTAAATTTCTCCCAGTCCCCAGGTTCGCTGCTATTTCTGGCCAATTTGTATGCCACTTCCTTGGCTTTAATACTATCCCTGATTTCCCTAGATAGCCACGGTTGAGCCACCTTCCCTTTTTTATTTTTACGCCAGACAGGAATGTACAATTGTTGTAATTCATCCATGCGGTCTCTAAATGTCTGCCATTGCCCATCCACAGTCAACCCCCTAAGTATCATTCGCCAATCTATCCTAGCCAATTCACACCTCATACCTTCAAAGTTACCCTTCTTTAAGTTCTGGACCATGGTCTCTGAATTTACTGTTTCATTCTCCATCCTAATGCAGAATTCCACCATATTATGGTCACTCTTCCCCAAGGGGCCTTGCACAATGAGATTGCTAATTAATCCTCTCTCATTACACAACACCCAGTCGAAGATGGCCTCCCCCCTAGTTGGTTCCTCAACATATTGGTCTAAAAAACCATCCCTTATGCACTCCAGGAAATCCTCCTCCACCGTATTGCTTCCAGTTTGGCTAGCCCAATCTATGTGCATATTAAAGTCACCCATTATAACTGCTACACCTTTATTGCATGCACCCCTAATTTCCTGTTTGATGCCTTCCCCAACATCCCTATTACTGTTTGGAGGTCTGTACACAACTCCTACTAACGTTTTTTGCCCTTTGGTGTTCTGCAGCTCTACCCATATAGATTCCACATCATCCAAGCTAATGTCTTTCCTAACTATTGCATTAATCTCCTCTTTAACCAGCAATGCTACCCCACCTCCTTTTCCTTTTATTCTATCCTTCCTGAATGTTGAATACCCCTGAATGTTGAGTTCCCAGCCCTGATCATCCTGGAGCCACGTCTCCGTAATCCCAATCACATCATATTTGTTAACATCTATTTGCACAATTAATTCATCCACCTTATTGCGGATACTCCTTGCATTAAGACACAAAGCCTTCAGGCTTGTTTTTTTAACACCCTTTGTCCTTTTAGAATTTTGCTGTACAGTGGCCCTTTCTGTTCTTTGCCTTGGGTTTCTCTGCCCTCCACTTTTCCTCATCTCCTTTCTGTCTTTTGCTTTTGCCTCCTTTTTGTTTCCCTCTGTCTCCCTGCATTGGTTCCCATCCCCCTGCCATATTAGTTTAAATCCTCCCCAACAGCACGAGCAAACACTCCCCCTAGGACATTGGTTCCGGTCCTGCCCAGGTGCAGACCGTCCGGTTTGTACTGGTCCCACCTCCCCCAGATCCGGTCCCAATGCCCCAGGAATTTGAATCCCTCCCTGCTGCACCACTGCTCAAGCCACGTATTCATCTTTTCCTCTGTAGGTAAAATATCAATATGAACAAACCTAACCTGTCCATTATCAAACATCTTGACCAAATATATGCAAGGATCACATATCTTCACCATTCTTCCTTGTAACCACTTTCACCATTTATGGTGATGGTTCTTCACTCTCACCTTCTGGTTTAATTTCACACTTCTCTCTTTCACTCTACCTCTATCATGATTCTCTTTTGGTCTTAATTGTGTCTCTTCTATGGACTGTGCCAAATTTGGTTTTAACAACAGAATTTGGTTCGTGGTTGTCGTTTGAGAAACATCGCTGCTGGTGTTCTACTAGTAGTTCTGTGAAGAGTATTATGATATGCAATTAGAAAATTAGCCAATTTGTGATCCAATGACAACTGTCATTTCCTTGGATTTGGATTTAACATTTGTTTTATGAGGGCACGTTTTACAATTTGTACAGTGCTCTCTGCTGCACCAATTGAAGCAGGGTGGTACGGGTGGAACCTTAATATGTTTCACCCCATTTTTGCTCGTGAACTGTGCAAATTCTTCGGAACGAAATTGTGGTCCATTATCCGAAGCAATTTCTTCTGGGAGGCCAAATGAAGAAAATAAACTTCGTAAAATGTCTAATGTTTTACTTGTTATTTTCCACATTAGAAACACCTCAAGCCACTTCAAATGGCTATCAATCACAATGAACAATTGTTGTCCTTCTAACTCAGCAAAATCAATATGTAGTTTTTGCCACACCCTGGCTGTAATGGTTCTGATGGTGGTTGCTTGCTTACCAATTGACATGCCGTACACTGACTCACGATGTACTCTATATCTTTATCAAGACCTGGCCACCATAAATAACTATGTGCAAAACTCTTGGTCAAGCCCAGGTGCTGGTCATGGAGGTCTGCTAATAATTTGGACCTGAATTTATTTGGTATAACCACTCTTACACCCCACATGATACAATCTTTATCGACTGATAATTCATTCCTACAAAAGAAGAATGGATGAATATCCTTGTCTGATACCTGGTTTGGCCATCCATTTGCAATATAATCATACACCTTTGACATCACTGGGTCACGTTTGGTTGCTCTACCAATCTCTTCAGCTGTAACTGGCAGTTCATCAATCTATGAAAAATAAAACACTTCTTCCCTATCGGGTGTAACTTGTGATGGGGAAGGCAATCTAGACACAGCATCAGCATTACTGTGATCAACTGATCATCTGTATTCAATATCACATGTATATGCTGACAAAAATCAAAGCCCATCTCTGTATTCGGGCTGCAGCTAATGTTGGAACTGGGGACTTTGGATGAAGGATTGCTGTTAGGGGCTTATGGTCCATAATGATGGTAAACTTACGACCATACAAGTATATGTGGAACTGCTTGACTCCAAAAATGAATGCCAAAGCTTCCCTTTCAATTTGCGCATAATTACTCTCACTGGCACGGAGAATGCGCGAAGCAAAAGCAATTGGTCTCTCCTCCTCATTACGTGATACGTGAGAGATCACTGCCCCAACTCCATGCGGAGGCATCACATGCTAGCTTAATCTCCTTAGATATTTCATCGTGAACTAACATGGTGCTCTCTACCAATTTGCTTTTACACTCCTTGAATACAGTGTTGCATTCTTCTGACTACTTCCAATAGACCTGTTTTTTTCAATAGTTCATTCAGTGGATGTAATACTGTAGCCAAATTTGTAGGAACTTCCCATAATAGTTCAAATAGTTCAAAAGACCCAAGAATGAACAAAATTCAGTGACATTCCTGGGAGTGGGTGCATTTCTAGTTGTATCCAGTTTTCCCATGGTTGGATGTAATCCATCTTTTGTCTACTCTGTACCCCAAGTACTCCACTGAGTTTTGAAAGAACTCACACTTACGAGCAGACACTCGTACTCTGTGCTTCTCTTGCCATTTAAGGACTTCATTCAATGTTATTATGAATTTGCCTATTTGGTGCTGAAATTAGTATGTCATCTAAATAACATACTACCCCTTCAATACCTTGCAAAATCTGGTTCATCAACCCTTGGAATATGGCAGGGGTAGAAGACACTCCCAACGGTAGCCTATTAAATTGATATAAGCCTAAATGAGTATTTATAAGTCAAGCATGACTTGGACTCATCTACTTCAAGCTGTAAGTAGGCATTCATAAGATCCAGTTTTGAGAAGATCTGACCACCTGTCAGAGTTGTGAACAAATCTTCTATATTCGGCAATGTATTGGGGACATTGCCCTCTAGAACCTGGTTTACGGTTACTTTATAATCACCACACAATCTTACCTTACCATCATACAACAACAATGGGTGTAGCCCAATTACATCGATCTATCTTCGAAATAATATTCTCAGTCTCTAGTCTTTTGAGTTCTTGCTTAACTTTCTTCTTGAGTGCATAAGGTACGGAACGTGGCTTGCAGTAAACCGATCTAGCCTCCTTCTGTACCCTGACACTTGCCTTGAACGGACAGCCCGTTTCACAGAACACCTTCAGATACTTCTTGATATCATCAGTTGATGCAAATCTCACTTCCACACGGAAAATCTCACTCCAATCCAGCTTCAGTGATTTCAGCCAATTTCTTCCTAGTAAGGCAGGCTTGTCTCCTTTCACTACTATTAGAGGCAAGTTCTGAAATTGATCCTTGTATTTCACCGGTACGGTGATATGACCTACCACAGGAATGTTCTCTCCAGAGTAGCCTCGCAGTTCCATCTTGGATTTCTCCAATGGGAAATCACGCAATTTCTCGAGGTATAGCACCCGTGTCGATTTCCATTGGTATCTTGAATCCCGCAACATCTATGTGGATTTTGATACTTTCCGAATCGCTGTCCGTTAACCTCGTGCTCCTGATGACGTGCAACTCTAATATCTCCTCGTCCTGTTGTTGTTCTTCCATGCTATGTAGTCTCTGGGGATTTCTACTCATAGTTTTGAACGCTGGAACTCAGCTTTGAAAGCTGGTTTACCCTTCAGTCAGCATGCCTTCACAAGATGCCCAGTCTTTCTGCAGAAGAAACACTCTGCCTTCACATATGAACAACTTTGAGCAATGTTTGTCCCAGGCACCTATAGCACGACTTTGACGCTCTGTTAGAATTTCCAGTTTGAGACTTTGGGCCCCCACCGCCTTTTACTTTGAATCTGCAGGCGATTCACCTCGGTTGACTGACGACCGTAATTATTATGAAATTCTCAGAAATATTGATCGGCCATGCCCATCGACCTTGCTGTCCGACAAGCAATCTCAAAAGTCAAGTCTTCTGTCGTCAATAACTTTCTTCTGATCGCATCATTTTTTAACCCCACAAACAAAACGATCCCGCAATGCTCGGTTTTGAAAGTTTCCAAAATTAGTGAATAGATAGCTTTTTTAATGCTACAATGTAATCACTGATACTTTCATCAGTCTTTTGATTTTGTATACCGAAACGATAGCTTTCAGCAATTTCTAATGGTTTGGGGTTATAGTGCTGCTCCAGCTTCGTTAAAATCTCCTTAAGCATAGTGTCCTTTGGCTCGTCAGGCACAAGTAGATTTATCAGTGTTTTATACAATTCAGGTCCAGCTGCAACTAAGAAGATAGCTCGCTTCCGTTCCAACACAGCCCGGTTCTGATCTGCATTCTCTGGAATTTCGATGATGTTATTTGCAGTGAAATACATTTCTAGCCGGTCCACATTCGCCTAAAACCTTTCCTGGTCGCGTTTATATTCACCTAAATGACCCATTACTGCTATGGGTGCCGCCATTTTGTCTCTGCAACGCAGACAGTGTGCTCATTTTTTTTACCTCAGATTTTGTAGCTATTTCCAAAGACAGAGAAGTTTCCAGTCTCTGTCAGCTGGCTGAATCCTTCACCAACAAAATTTCAGCTTTTAATCATCGGAAAAATCCCATCCTTGTGACCAAATATGATATATTCACAGAGCACACACAACTTTCTAACATGGCAGGCAGCTCTCGGAAGTCTCCAGAATCTGCTGCTTCTGTTAAATTATTAACTCTGTAGTTGCAGTGCACAATACGTTCACATCCACAATGTGGAGCTACAAACATTACAAGCTCACAGACATTACATCTGGTTACACCACCATTTTTTCCATTGCAGTGCACCCAAAACCACTTTCCATGGGAGCAAAAGCGCTTTTAGAACTGCGGTCTATTTAAGATTAAAAAGCGCTTCCCTTTCTTTACGAGATCACAAACACATACTTACAAGATGGCTCCATTCCTAGTAATATATTTACAGCAGCAGTTGCATTATCACAGCAGTCCACTAGCTGGAGCTCTATATTACACTTTCCTGGTATTATTCAGCTTTAATCAGACACTCATTCACATCAACATTTCCAGTTCATGGCCGTCTTCCTGTGTTACACATTCGAAGCTCACCTTTGTCTCCATTATACCACATGAATTGCACGATTTTAAAAAAGTTTTGCCTGAAGAGGTTCACCTAGAGATCGGGATGTATTTTTTTTTAAAAAGTTAACCCAAAATTAAATATATTCCAAATACAAGAATAAAAATATAACTATTCACTTCCGTTTGGATTTTACGGAATGGTCTTCTGTCTGAGTACTTGCGTCCTTTGGAAACTACACGGAGTCAAATTTAAACCTCTTTCAATGTTTCATTGCACGAGAGTCCAAAATCTAGAATCTCGATCATTACTTCTAAGCTAGCTGTAACCCTTCATTGTGTAAACTTCACTGTTTTGAAATGTTAACCTTGAGAATGACTCCATACCTCATGCAGTTATGTGATTAATACTCCCCTCGCCTTTCGAAACAGAAGACCAATGATTTTCCTTTCATCTCTCCCCAATGGATTCAAACCCAACTCCCATATGTCGAAAGCCAATGCTGCAACACGAGTGTGACACATAGACCCTTATCAGGAATACAGCCTTCAACATCCATTTGATAAGCCTAAAAAAGTCAGCATACAGCTTGCATGCCCAAAGAACTGATGACTTATGTTGCTGTTAACGGTCCGCCTTCCACTGATCCAAAATGCGGCCACAAACCGCCTCCCTGTGCGGAGCATGTGAGGAGTAGGTCCAGGAAACTCAACAGGGATGAGCACAAGCCTCAGCAACAACTCACCGAATGTGCGTCTCAGGCCAAATCAGAACCGTCGGGCCCAGCACCATTTAATCGCAGCTCCAGCGACTCCAGTTTCTTCGCCCGTTTCCACGGAGTCCTATTCGAATGCACCGCGGCTCTGGGGAGCATGCGCACTTTCAGCGAGGGAGACAGAGCGGTAGCAAGGGCGCAGAGAATTGTGGGTCCCAAGCCGTCATTAGTCAACGGCAATCCGAGACAATGCTTGGCGGCTTACTAAACGCCATTCCAATTCTGATTGATTCAGAGGTTCCCGGGCCATTCGATCAGCGCTATAACTTTTTACCGCTCGTTCAGTATTAGGGGCCCGCTTCCCGCTGCAGCCTGTGAATTTAAGTGCGTGAGTGCTTACAAATCGGTTCGCAGCCGCTCACCCTATAAGTTATGATATTTCACTATTAGCACACATTGGATCATTTTTCTTTCAGCTTTTTAATGCTGTTGGTTTCTTTTAACAGCGTTTCAAAACACATTCAGTATTGATTACCGCGGCACCGTGGAAACGGTAATCAATTTCGATTTTAATCTCCGTGGATTAAACGCAGGGAATATGAAATCTGCCAGTGCTATATTCAACATCTAAAAATCTGAACCAACTTTCCTCATCGTTCCAGCATAATTGAAGTATATTGCGAGAAGCTCAATGTCAGCGTTTTCCTTTTATCCTGACTTGTGAATTAACTTTTTCTATTGGTTTCAGAAAATTGCAAAAAACAGATGGTATTCAGCTGTGCAGAATCCATTTCCACTAATTTTATGTATTTTTATTATTTCTCTATGCTGTGTCTTTTGGTTGGTAACATTGTGAATGAACTGACAACTGAAAACATTGCTGAACGACAGATCTAGTTAAGTAGCACACAACTGAATCATTAAAAAGTGGCAGAATGATTTAGTGTAGCTTTATTTTCAAAATTCTGCATATGCATTGTGTACCATATTCATCCAGTTTCCAGCCACCCCCACTTCCAACCCAGTGTGTTGGAACAAGTTATTTTCTAAGTTGGCTAAAATAAGTATTTCAATAAATGCACAGCATACTGATGGAAGTACAGTATTAAGCCATGTGCTATTTTATTAGTATAAATATTTGGCAATTACGGTTTATGAAAATCAAGATGGTTTGTTCCGAAGCCCTTTTCTTTGGTCCCTGCCAAAAACTGTGTTCCCTAGACACACCCCATCCCTCTCCCACGCATCTGTCTGAGGCTGAAGCAGACGGTTTGCAACCTAGGTGTCTTATTTGACTCTGCATTGAGCTTCCAACCACATATCCGCGGCATAACTAAAACCGCCTATTTCCATCTCTGTAACATTGCTCGTCTCCGCCCCTGCCTCAGCTCACCTCAGACGACTTGAGACTCCCTAAGCAAGTGCTCTACTTGGAACTACTACACAGCAAGTGAGCCCCAGGTGGGCAGAGGAAACGCTTCAAGGACACCCTCAAAGCCTCCATGATAAAAGTGTAACATCCCCACCGGCACCTGGGAATTCCTGGCCCAAGACCGCCCTAAATGGAGGAAGGGCATCTGGGAGAGTGCTGAGCACCGAGAGTCTCGTCGCCGAGAGCACACAGAAAGCAACTGCAGACAGCGGAAGGAGCGTGCGACAAACCCGGCTCCCCACCAACCCTTTCCTTCAACCACCGTCTGCCCCACTTGTTAGAGACTGTAATTCATTGGACTGTACAGCCACCAGCGAACTTGATTTCGAGGGACTGCCTATGATGATGATGACGCCGCCAACACATCCCTGATTATAACTGCTCAACCATCGATGGCCGTGCCTTCAGCTGCCTGGGCCCTAAGCTCTGGAACTCCCTCCCTAAACCTCTCCACCTTCCTACTCTCTTTCCTCCTTTAAGGCACTCCTTAAAACCAAACTTCTGCTGTAATTTCTTCTTATTTGGCTTGGTTTCAAATGTACTTTTTTGTCTTCACACACTCCTGTGAAGCGGCTTGGGACGCTTTGGGTAGAATACGAGGGGCCATCCAGGAGTACGTTGGAGAAGTCAAGTCTCGAGGGAACAAAGGCATGGATGGGAGTTTCAGCAGCAGGTGAGCTGAGGCAGGGGCGGAGACGAGCAAAGTTACGGAGGTGGAAATAGGCGGTTTTAGTTATATCGTGGATATGTGGCCGGAAACTCATTTCAGGGTCAAATATGACACCTCGGCTGCACTATATAAATATAAGTTGTTGTTGTTGTTGTTATAAATTGCACTGTTCAGCGTAATCATTTATTAGTTACAGTACTTTGAAGTAATCCAATTGCAACAGTTACATGACTAATGCCGTCATGATTAATGATATATTAAACAGCTTTTGATAGTTATGATTTGTTTTATTTATTTCGTAATTTTAAAAAAAAGTTATTTTCTTAATTAGTTCACCCTGCACCACTCCTGCTTCCAGACCAGGTAACATGTGGTGCATGATATTAGCAGTTTGACCTACCCTCTGATTTTCCCACCATCCTGTTGGAGAAACACCTCACTCTGCTCTCGTTATATAAAGAATCCTAACTTAGCATAACAATACACCTAAACACTATGGCCTGGATTTTGTGGTAAAAATATCTGTGCGGCTATCAGTGCTTACCGTTAAAAAGTGTAAATCAGAAAGTTGTTGTCCAAGTTGCGGTACTCCTCCAGAAGCTTCGCTATACTGATATCTCGCCGAGAGACCCGGTATTCAAACACATGGAAGGGTGTGATGTTGCGGTACTTAAGTGATAGATATCCACTAAACTCACCAGTAAAAGTTGGGGCTTGTTTATTCCAGTGTAAGTTTTTAGTGGCGTGATAAGTCTTAATTACTGCCAAAACTTTACAAGTCTCATTCCTTCAGATTTAAAAAAAAATGTAAATAACTTTCTTTCTCTTTGTCTCTTATCTATCTCCCTTAATCCCATCTTTCTTTCCCTCTTTATTTTGCTTTCACTACATGATTTGGCAATGAATCAACTATTGTCACCTCCACTTCCTGGTTCAGATTCTGTGCTGCTTAGTAACAAATCTTCAATCTGATTGGTTACGGAGATACACCGTTACTTTCCACGTTCACACATGTCCCAGAACCCCTGTAGAGGATGCTGCATCAAAATGGCTTTTAATCGCCGCAGGTTGCAGTGCAAAACCCCAGAGAGTCTGCGGGCAAGTGCAAGTGTAATGAACGGCTAGCGCCATTCATTCACTGCTGACCGCAAAATTCGGCCTCATGAATTTACATGGCATCCTTCTACAGGGGTTAAAATGTTTCTGTATTATTCAAATTAAAGGAAATGCTGCCAAAGAATGCACTTTTCCAGGGGCTTTATTAAAACAAATGGACATTACATTTAAAAAAAAATCTTTCCATTAGCTGGAGCTAAACAAAGTTACTCCCTAACTTTGAATGGGCTTATACTAAAAGAATCCTATGCGTGCATCAAATCGGTGATGCTCAACCCTGCATCAGCTGGAGCTTTAACTTTATGGTACGTACCAAATCTTGACAAACTGGAACAATCTGTTGCAAATAGAACATTTGCTACAGATTTTAATGGACTGACCTGTTTTGCTAAAGTTATCCTGAGGAATAACTGGTAGCAAATATGCAAATAGTCTGGAATATCTCAACTTGAGCAGCTGTAAACATTCGACGAGCTATGTACATTTGTTTTTCAAGGCACATTAGAAATACACAACTCCAATAATATGCACCTTAAATACGTGAATTAGAAATCAGAACATTAAAAGACCAATAGATCAAAATGGCGAGGAATGCTCCAATAAAAATGACTTTTTAAAAAAAATGGCAGAAATTAAATGTCAGGGCATGGATGACAAGATGCCAAGCTGCAGCATGCAAAAAGATGGCTCAATCATGGATGGATAAATTATCAAAATAGCACACTCATCATTTGATATTTGTTTGCCACAGTTTTGAGAACAAAATAGGCTAGATTTTTACACATTAATTTTCAATGGCAGAAAATCCAGCCCAATATGTACTGTGGGTCTGCTGACTCGAAGAATTTTGCACCATTATAACAAATCTCTGTCAGACACTAAGCCAAATCTGTGACTACTCTACAGCACTACTAAGGCCGTAGTGATATTAATAGAACTCTTCACCTCTGCCAATGTGCTTTTGAAGCCTCAAAAAGTGTGGGTTTTCCATTTTCTTCACCTTGAAGGAGCTATGCATGACCTGTAACACCTCAGTCAAAAAACATTGTGCAGATATATATTTGTATGGTATCCTTGCCCATGGATACAAAGCTTCCTTCTCATTATTCAAATTATAGTTCGTGAAAAGCTAAGAATTTCCCTCTCCATCTCTTATTCCTCCTTCTTCCACACTTCTGTTTCCCCCTCATGTCTCCTTCTCCCATCAACCTCAACACAAGGCAAGCAGATTAATTTTTTTTAAGAACTTATCATGCTTAAAATGTATTTGCCAACAGTAATGCGATGAAAAAAACTACAACAACTTGTATTTATGTAGCTTAACATAATAAAACATCCTAAGAAACATAGAAAATAGGTACAGGAGTAGACCATTCGGCCCTTCGAGCCTGCACCACCATTCAATATGATCATGGCTGATCATGCAACTGCAGTACCCCATTACTGCTCTCTCTCCATACCCCTTGATCCCTTTAGCCATAAGGGCCACATCTAACTTCCTTTTGAATATATCTAACGAACTGGCCTCAACAACTTTCTGTGGTAAAGAATTCCACAGGTTCACAATTCTCTGAGTGAAGAAGTTTCTCCTCATCTCGGTCCTAAATGGCTTACCCCTTATCCCTAGATTGTGATCCCTGGTTCTGGACTTCCCCAATATCGGGAACATTTTCCTGCATCTAACCTGTCCAGTCCCGTCAGAATTTTATATGTGTCTATAAGATCCTCTCTCATTCTTCTGAATATAAGCCTAGTCGATCCAGTCTTTCTTCACATGTCAGTCCTGTCATTCCTGGAATCAGTATGGTGAACCTTTGCTGCACTCCCTCAATAGCAAGAATGTCCTTCTTCAGATTAGACCAAAACTGTACACAATATTCAAGGTGTGGCCTCACCAAGGCCCTGTACAACTGCAGTAAGACCTCCCTGCTCCTATACTCAAATCCCCCCCACTATGAAGGACAGCATGCCATTTGCTTTCTTTACTGCCTGCTGTACCTGCATGCCTATCTTCAATGATTGATGTACACCCAGGTCTCATTGCACCTCCTCTTCACTAATCTGTCACCATTCAGATAATAATCTGCCTTCCTGTTTTTGCCACTAAGTGGATAACCTCACATTTATCCACATTATACTGCATCTGCCATGCATTTGCCCATTCACCTAACCTGTCCAAATCCCCCTGCAGCCTCCTAGCATCCTCCTCGCAGCTCGCATTGCCACCCAGCTTAGTGTCATCTGCAAACTTGGAGATATTATATTCAATTCCTTCGTCTAAATCATTAATGTATATTGTAAATAGCTTCACAGGAGTGTTATATGACAAAACAAATAAATTTGGCACCAAGCCACATAAGAAGAAATTACGGCAGATGAACAAAAGCTTGGTCAAACAGGTAGGTTTTAAGGAGCATCTTAAAAGGAGGAAAGAGAGGTAGGGACACGGAGAGCTTTAGGGAGGGAGTTCCAGAGCTTAGGGCCCAGGCAGCTGAAGGCACAGCACCAATGGTTGAGCAGTTATAATCAGAGATGCTCAAGAGGGCAGATTTTGAGGAGCGCAGACATCTTGGGGAGTTGTGAGGCTGAGAGAGATTACAAAGATAGGGAGAGGCGTGGCCATGGAATGATTTGTAAACAAGGATGAGAATTTTGAAATCGACGCGCTGCTTAACCGGGATCCAATGTTGGTCAGCGAGCACAGGGGTAATGGGTAAATGGGACTTGGTGCGAGTTAGGACATGGGCTGCCGAGTTTTGGATGACCTCAAGTTTACGTAGGATAGAACGTTGGAGGCTAGCCAGGAGTGCGTTGGGAGTAGTCAAGTCTAGAGGTAACAAAAGCATGGATGAGGATTTCAGCAGCAGATGAGCTGAGGCAGGGGCAGAGATGGGCAATGTTACGGAGGTGGAAATAGGCAATTTCAGCCGTGCTGCGGTTATGTGGTCGGAAGCTCATTTCAGGGTCAAATGTGACATAACGGTGAATACAGGTCAGCAAACCCTGTGGCAACAGGGATGTTCCAGTTTCCAGCTTTCTCCTCTGAAACTAAGAGCACCTAAAAGGGAAATAGCGCAACCTGGCGGGGTCAGCAGGAGGTGGGATGCCCATATAGGCATCTTCACATAGTTGGGAGATACAGTAGGCAGGCAAGTGAGCAAGGAGGTAGCAGTGGGTGGGCCAAGTGGGAAATTGAAGGGTGCGTTTTAGCAGCCCAAGACAAGATGAGCAATAAATGCCGGCCTTGCCAACAATGCCCACATCCCAGAAACAATTTTTTTTAAAGCTCGGGGGGAGGGGGGAAGGAGGTAATCAGAACAGGCAGGAAGCATTTAAATTTTAAGTAATTTTTTTAATGCAACTACAAAAACAAATATTTATCTGGAAGGCTTAAAACACCTGAAGCTGTTCCCTAAGGTTGCTCCGAGACTGAAGACTGACCTGGGAGATCCCAAAAGGCAATATTAGCACCACTTATCTTGAGCAAGTGCACAGGACATAGAGGCAAGCAAAATATCAGACCAAAAGTAGACTACCAAGTATTAATGAAGTTTATTGCAAGTAAAAATTAAACAGCATGCATTAGACAATCAAAACTGCAAATTTAACTTGGTTGTAGAATTTTAATATATTGCCTCACATATAAAAGTAAAAAGAGGCACATTTAGCTAATTCTCCCAATACCAAATCTGAATATTGGCATGTTGACGTGCATGACTCTGAATATAGAACAAAAGGAATTAAAGACATGCTGCAGGCTCACATGAAATACACCTCCCCGCCCCTTTGGAGTTCAAATACGAACAAAAGATTTTTTTTTTTTTTTAAAAGTACCTTTCAAAACTTAAACTGTCAATCTTTTGCCACCCACTGGTGTTACAACAGACTCATAGGCCCCAAGTTTCCACACGCGGCGAAAAAGTCGCACCTCAGAGCTGGGCGCCTGTTTTTCGCGCCGGAAAAAACTGCGGTATTCTGGAGCTCCTTGGAGCTCGATGTCTGCTTGGCGCGGCGCACAGGGGGCGGAGCCTACCACTCGCGCCGATTTTGTAAATAGGAGGGGGTGGGTACAATTGAAATGAGGCTTCTTGGTGCCGGCAACCCTGCGCGTGCGCGTTGGAGTGTTCGCGCACGCGCAGTCTGAAGTAAACATTGGCACTCGGCCATTTTTAAAAGTGCTGCAGAAAAAGTGAAAATTTGTTTCTTGGACCCCTGCAAAGGCTTGCATTTTAATTTTCTTGATATTTCTGTGTGTGAGGGAGTGCTTTTAGCAGCACTGCTGAATAAATCACCTGCTGAAATCAGTGAGTTCAGCTTTTCACTGCTAAACTTGCAGAACCGGTGCCTGCAAATTAAGCACTGTGTGTTTGTAGAAATAAAAGTGCCAATTCAACTTTGCAATGGATCAACGTCCACCAAGAACAAAGAATTTCCTGCATGAGGAAGTGAAGATATTAGTCAACGTAATTGAGCAGAGATGGCAGGAGCTAGATACCTGTAACAGAGGTCGCATAAAAGTGCCACCAAAAGAAAAGAAACAACGCTGGAACCAAGTTGCAGAAGATCACTGCGCAGTGGTGCATACCAGGAGATCTGGAAGTCAGTGTAAAAAGAAATGGCACGACCTTGGTCAAGTAGTTAGTGTAAGTAATATTTCCCATTTTTTATTTAATCGTAATTGTGACCTGGCTATCTGTATGTCCCACCCTGCAGACTGACACACTCTGTAAAAAGTTATATTTTACTCTTTGCAGAAGAAATTGGCCCACAACAAAAGGGAGGCAACTCGGACAGGAGGAGGCGTGCCCAATCTGCATCCACTGACACCCTTGGAACAAAGGGTAGCTGCTATGATGAGTCGGACATGGAGTAAAGCAATTGGTACAGCACAAGCTGGGCCCGCACGCAAGGAAGAGAGTAAGTCCTGAAAATGCATCATGGCCCTTTAAACCATTGTAACCTGGCCTATGTGTGAGAGTACTCATGCCACCCATCCGGCCCCCTCCCTTGCTGTTAAGCATTTGACTGTTCTGATGTATTTTGCAGAACATGAGGATGATGATGATGATGACGATGCTGCTGCTGCAATCCCTGAGGATCCTGAGGATACAGAACAAGAACCAGTACAACCAGCTGTGGACGATCCAGACTGGATGATGGCAGTGATGACTGAAATGTCTGCAGGGGAGAGCTTCCAATTTAATGTTTATGAACCCCATCAAGGGGCATCAGAGTTTCAACCCCTAGCATAGGTCTTGGTTCCACCTTCCATGGTTTCGCTTCCGCTGTTGCGGGTCCCAGTGGTGCTGCTGGTATAATGCAGCATTCTACAGTCAGTGCACTACCGTCCCAGCCTGCGCCTTCCTCTCGCATAGGTTCTGGTTCCACCTACTATGGTTTTGATTCCGATGCTTCGGGTCCCAGTGTTGCTGCTGATATAATGGAGCAGTTTACACCCATTCGTCCAACATCCCAGCCCACGGCTCGCACTCGAGTTCTGTCGTCTGGAACACCGAGCGTCCTACCGTTCCAGCCCGAGCCTCTCCCTCGAGTTCAGCCGTCTGGAACACAAAGCGTCCCACAGTCCCAGCCTGCGCCTCCCTGTGTAGTGGTGCCGCTTGCAACACCGAGCATCCCACCGTCCGTGCCCGTGCCTCCCAGTGTAGTGGTGCCACGAGGCAGACCCAGGCAGAGGAGAAGGAGATTAGAGACACGCTCTCCTGAGATGCAGCGTGCAACAGATGTGGCTCAGGTTGTGGCATTGGGTATGGAGACCAATGAGCTTACCCAATCACTCATCGGTAGCGTCAGTGCAGTGGGTGAAGAGTTGACGGTCCTGACGGGAGAAATAGCAGTAATGACACGGGAACTTAGGGAGGGAGTGCAAGTGATGGCACAGGCCATCAGGGAGGGCATGCAAATTTTGGCACAGACCGTCAGGGAGGGCCTGGTTGAGGTAGCTGCAATAAGGGCACACAGCCCAGCCAATCACATGACACCCCCATGAGGAAGTGAACATTCACTGAGATATGGATGAGACATGGTTGCAGCCTTTCTTTGCTGCTTTTGTTCTTGTTCTTGATGTAGCTGTAGTAGCGTTTTTCAAATTGAAATTGTTTTGTAACTTTACAACTTATAAGGGATCTTATGGTTTTTAAGTGATCTTTTGGTGCAAATGCTCACACATTTTTTTGTATCTTATTTAATTTTGCACCTAAAAAGTGATCCTGAAGTTTAAGTGTTCTTCAGAGTGTAAGATTTTTCACAATGAAACTGTTTTGTAAGTTTTGTAACTTTACAACATATAAGTGATCTCAGGGTTTTCAAGTGATCTTAGTGTAAATGCTCTCACATTCTGTAAATTATTTAATTTTGCATCTAAAAAGTGATCTTGAAGTGTAAGTGATCTTAGAGTGTAACATTTTTCACATGGAAAGTGATTTGTAACTTTACAAGTTTATAAGTGATCTTAAAGTTTTTAAAGTGATCTTCAAGTCATATTAAAAAGTATAGTTTGATACAACAAATATTTTATTAGAGTGACGTTAACTTTTCAATAAAATATTTTTTCATTAAAACTGTTTCATGTTCCATTAACACAACACAACGTAGGAACAACTGCAAAGAATAAACATGTCCATATGCAAAAGTGGTCGCAGAGCCCTCAGGCATCAGTAGTTGAAGCGTTCACGGATGAGCTGCTGGCGCAAGTCTCGAGCAATCGTTAAAGGGGCACGATGGACGGCCCTCCTCCGACCTCGTGCTCCGGCACCAGGCACTTGCATGCTTTCCTGATTGTCGTTATCATCCACATCCTGGTCTTCCGAAATACTATCATGCACTGGACCCTCACGTCGGTCTTCGGGTTCCACTACCAGCTCCTGCTGCCTCATGATGGCTAAGTTATGAAGCATGCAGCACACAACAGTGAAGTGACCGACAATCTGAGGAGAGTATTGCAACTGTCCTCCGGAATGGTCCAGGCATCGGAATCGCTGTTTCAATATGCCAATGGTCCTCTCAATGATCCTGAACATCGCAATGTGTGCCATGTTGTATTGACGGTCAGCTTCTGTCCGTGTCACGTGTAGGGGCCTCATGAGCCAGGTGGTCAGGCCGTACCCTTTGTCTCCCAGTAGCCAGCTCTGCCCTTCTGGCTGCTGCTCAAACATGTCAGATAGAACGCTGTCACGTAGAATGAACGCATCGTGGGTGCTGCCAGGGTATCTCGCATCAACTGACATGGTGCACTGCTTGTCGTCACACAGGAGCTGCACATTGATAGAGTGGAAACCTTTCCTATTTCGGTACTGCTCAGAATCCTCCACAGGTGCTCGCAAGGCTATGTGGGTACAATCAATGCAGCCCTGTACCTTTGGGAAGCCGGCAATCCTGAAGAAGCCCACAGCCCTCTCATGGATCGCTTGTGTGGTCATTGGGAAATTGATGGTCATTCCTTCGCGTATAAAATGCAGCCGTGACCTGGTAAATGCAGGCATGTATTGCACGTTGAGAGATGGCACACACATCTCCAGTTGTAGCCTGAAACAATCCTGAGGCATAGAAAGAAAGTGCAGCTGTTACCTTCATTTCAACAGACAAGGCAGTTATCCTTCTGCTTCTGGGCTGCAAATCTGCTCTCACCATATCACAGATCTCAGTGACAACTTCTCTGCGAAAACGCAGCCTTTTCAACACAATCAGCCTCGCTCATGTCCAGGTACGAGCGCCTAGTTCGATATTGTCGACTTGGGTAAGGTCTCCTGCCCATCAACCTACGGGCTACGATGTTCCTGGTGCGGTGAGCTCTAATCAATTCTCGCCTATGCAGTGAATTGATGGCAAACCATTGCATAATCTGTGGTGTTGACAATGCAGCACCCATTCTGCAAATTTAAATATAAAACTGTCTATGTGGCTGCCTCTCCCTGTCCAAATGGCCTCAGTCCCCCTCACAGCTCGAAGGCTGCTGCTGTATCTTTGGCTGCCGGCCAGCCATTGACGCCGCCCCTAAAGCGTGGCCGAATGGCCTCAAGAACCTTAATGAGCTGCGTGTGTCCTCGGCTGCCGGCCAGCCGCTGACGCCGCTGCAATCCCATGGCCGAATGGCCTCAAGTCCGTCCGGGTGCTGCATCTTCGCGGGGAATGAAGGCCTGCCTCAAGCACCGCAGCTCAGCTCGAAGGCTGCTTGCTGCCTGCCGTGCCATCGAGACACTGACGCCACACCCCTGCCTCAAGCACTGTAGCTCAGCTCGAAGGCTGCTTGCTGCCTGCTGTCGAGACACTAACGCCACACCGCTGCCTGAAAGGCCTGCCTGAAGCACTTTCACACAGGTAGGAACATGGTTTATTTAATCTTTTCTTTGCTTATAAATTTTTATTCAGGTTGGATTTATTTGTATAATATTTGTATAAATATAACTAAGGATTGATTGTAGAATTTAATGACTTCCCTTCCCCCCGCACCCCCCCCCCACCTCGTTCCCGACGCCCAATTTGTAACCTGCGCCTGATTTTTTAAAGTGTATAAAATCTTCACTTACTCCATTCTAAGTTAGTTTGGAGTACGTTTTCACTGTGGAAACTTTCAAATCAGGCGTCCGTGGCTGGACACGCCCCCTTTTGAAAAAAAAATTCAGTTCCAAAGTGAAACTGTTCTACCTGACTAGAACTGCAGAAAACTAAATGTGGAGAATTCCGATTTCTAAGATACTCCGTTCTAAACCAGTTGCTCCTAAAAATCAGGAGCAAATCATGTGGAAACTTGGGACCATAGTAACAATCTCCTGTTTTCAGCATTCCCAACCCGCCTTTGCTTAAAACCTGTTACATCACTAACCTTTTCCAGTTCTGATGAAAGGTCATCAACCTGAAACATTGGGCCCAAGTTTCCACATGATTCACGCCTGATTTTTTAGGAGCAACTGGTGGAGAACGGACTATTTTAGAAATCGCAATTCTCCACATTTTTTTTCTGCAGTTCTAGTCAGGTAGAACAGTTCTAGTTTAGAACAGAATTTTTTCTTCAAAAGGGGGCGTGTCCGGCCACTGACGCCTGATTTGAAAGTTTCCACAGTGAAAATGTACTCCAAACTAAAGTAGAATGGAGCCAGTGAAGATTTTTGTAGAACTGAAAAAACCTGTTCTACACATTAAAAAATCAGGCGCAGGTTACAAATTAGGCGTCCAGAACGAGGTGGGGGGGAGGAAGGGAACTCATTAAATTCGACAATAAATCCTTATTTATACTTCTACAAATAAATCCAACCTGAATAAACATTTATAAGCCACGAAAAGATTAAATAAACCATCTTCCTACCTGTGTGAAAGTGCTTCAGCCAGGGAGAATTCTGCAGCCGTTCGTGCCGCTGAGCGGGAGAGAGAGAGAGAGGGAGGGAGGGAGGGAGGGAGGGAGGGAGGGAGGGAGGGAGGGAGGGAGGGAGGGAGGGAGGGAGGGAGGGAGGGAGGGAGGGAGGGAGGGAGGGAGGGAGGGAGGGAGAAGAGAGAGAGGGGAGGGGGGGGGAGAGAGAGAGGGAGAGAGAGAGGGGAGGGAGAGAGAGGGAAGAGGAGAGAGAGGGAGGAGGGAGGGAGGGAGGGAGGGAGGGAGGGAGGGAGGGAGGGAGGGAGGGAGGGAGGGAGGGAGGAGAGAGAGAGAGAGAGAGAGAGAGAGAGAGAGAGAGAGAGAGAGAGAGGAGGGAGGGAGGGAGGGAGGAGGGAGGGGGCGTCGGGTCGGAGAACAGGAGCGCGGGTCGGGTCAGTCGGGGGGGGGGGGGGGAGGCGGGTGTCGGGTCGGTGCGGGGGGGGAGAGCAGGTCTCGGGGGGGGGGGGCGGGAAGAGCGGGTCTCGGGTCGGAGCGGGGGTCGGGTCTGGTCGGCGGGGGGGGAGCGAGTGTCGGGTCTGGTCAGGCGGGGAGCAGGAGCTGGCCGTGGGAGGAGCCCCAGTGAGGCCATTGGGCCAGGGCTAGGGGCTGCGTGCTTCGGGCCCCTCCCACACAGTTCGGCGCCTGGAGCTACTGCACTTGCGTGCCGACTGTAGCGCGCATGTGCAGAGGTCCCGGCACTGTTTTCAGCGCCGGGACCTGGCTCCGCCCCCCCACAGCTCGTGCTGACTGCGCCAAGGGCCAGAGGACCTGTAAGTAGGTGCAGACTACCGAGGATTTTTTTAGGCGCCGTTTTAGGCGCGAAAAACGGGCGCCCAGCTTGGAGGGGCGCCCGTTTTTTTTCTTGTGGAAACTTGGGCCCATAAACTCGGTTTCTCTCTCCACAGATGCTGCCTGACTTGCTGAGTATTTCCAGCATTTTCTGTTTTTATTTCAGATTTCCAGCAGTCACAGTATTTTGCTTTTGTAGAAACAATGTTATCACTTTTAGACTTGTAAGTCACCCTCCTGGCCATACATCCCACCATTTTATTTATTCTCTTCACCACTTGTTCATAACCCACAAATCGCTTTCCTGCTTAGTTACCTTACAACACATTGCTAATTAATAGATAATTCAAACTCTTTCCTCTTTTAGCTATTATACACATCCATGTTGAACTCCATTTGCCACCATTCTGCCCTTCAACCTTGCCTGTCCAAATGCCTTTGGATTACTAACTGTTGGTTAGCACCATCCTCCATGGCATCCAATTTTTAAAATCTGTAAACCTAGATACATAAGAGCATAAGAGCATAAGAATTTGGAACAGGGGTAGGCCATCTAGCCCCTCGAGCCTGCTCCGCCACTCAACAAGATCATGTCTGATCTGGCCGTGGACTCAGCTCCACTTACCACCCGCTCCCCAGAACCCTTAATTCCCTTATTGGTTAAAAAAAATCTGTGATTTGAATACATTCAATGAGCTAGCCTCAACTGCTTCCCTGGGCAGAGAATTCCACAGATTCACAACCCTCTGGGAGAAGAAATTCCTTCTCAACTCGGTTTTAAATTGGCTCCCCCGTATTTTGAGGCTGTGCCCCCTAGTTCTAGTCTCCCCGACCAGTGGAAACAACCTCTCTGCTTCTATCTTGTCTCGACCCTGGGCAATATTCTGTCCACCAAGTCATTTATAAACATTATAACAGCAACCTGTAACCATTCTGACATGTCCCGACTTACCACCACCCTTTTCTGTCTATCGTTTAGCCACGCATCAGTCCAGTCTATTACTTATGAAAGTGGCAGCTTGGCTCTATGATTGCAGTTGCCTCAGTCAGATGGTTGTGAGTGCAAACCCCACTTGAAGACTTCAGCGCAATCTAGGCTGACAAGAGATAATGCATGCTGCATTTTCTGAGATGGAGGAGACATTGAATCTGTTCAGCTGTTCACACTTATCTCCTAGTCAAAATTGATCAGCTTGTCTCCTTCCCATAATCAAGTTTAACTTTCTACTCTTAACTGGACCACTTAGGACAATACTGGGTTGCCCCAGTGTCAAACAACCCAAATAAAAACTCTTATACTCATAATAAATGGTGAGACTGAGTCATGTGTGTAATGAGCAAGTGTGACCTTAGCTCCTTTACTGTAGTTCCAGAGTGCAGGTAGCTCGTGGGTGGCCTGCTTATATACGAGCCATGTTTGCCACACATGGCTTGCCTGATGTCCTAGTCAGCGACAATGTGCCGTGCTTCATCAGTGCTAAATTCAAGGAATTCATGACCCGTACTGGGATCAAACATGTTACATCTGCCCCGTTCAAGCCCATATCCAACGGCCAGGCAGAACGGATGCTAGGATCCCTTGGGACTCCAACAGGTGGGCCCTCTGGTGATCAGGTGTAATGCAAGTTACAAAGGGTTAAATACATACCATCACTCCCACATGAAGTCAACAGTACACTTATTTACACGGTGATACATAAAAACATAAGAATTAGGAACAGGAGTAGGCCATCGAGCCCCTCGAGCCTGCTCCGCCATTCAACAAGATCATGGCTGATCTGGCCGTGGACTCAGCTCCACTTACCCACCCGCCCGCTCCCCATAACCCTTATTGGTTAAAAATCTATCGATCTGTGAATTGAATACATTCAATGAGCTAGCCTCAACTGCTTCCTTGGGCAGAGAATGCCACAGATTCACAACCCTCTGGGAGAAGAAATTCCTTCTCAACTCGGTTTTAAATTGGCTCCCCCGTATTTTGAGGTTGTGCCCCCTAGTTCTAGTCTCCCCGACCAGTGGAAACAACCTCTCTGCCTCTATCTTGTCGATCCCTTTCATTATTTTAAATGTTTCTATAAGATCACCCCTCATCCTTCTGAACTCCGAGTAAAGACCCAGTCTACTCAATCTAATCAGCCTAGTGAATAGTCTCTGTACCCCCTCCAAAGCTAGTATATCCTTCCTTAAGTAAGGCAACCAAAACTGCACGCAGTACTCCAGGTGCGGCCTCACCAATACCCTGCACAGTTGCGGCAGCACCTCCCTGCTTTTGTACTCCATCCCTCTCGCAATGAAGGCCAACATTCCATTCGCCTTCCTGATTACCTGCTGCACCTGCAAACTAACTTTTTGGGATTCATGCACAAGGACCCCCCCAAGTCCCTCTGCACCGCAGCATGTTGTAATTTCTCCCCATTCAAATAATATTCCCTTTTACTGTTTTTTTTCCCCCAAGGTGGATGACCTCACATTTTCCGATATTGTATTCCATCTGCTAAACCTTAGCCCATTCGCTTAACCTATCTAAATCTCTTTGCAGCCTCTGTGTCCTCTACACAACCCGCTTTCCCACTAATCTTTGTGTCATCTGCAAATTTTGTTACACTACACTCTGTCCCCTCTTCCAAGTCATCTATGTATATTGTAAACAGTTGGGGTCCCAGCACCGATCCCTGTGGCACACCACTAACCACTGATTTCCAACCCGAAAAGGATCCATTTATCCTGTTGTTAGCCAGCCAATTCTCGATCCATGCTAATACATTTCCTCTGACTCCGCAAACCTTTATCTTCTGCAGTAACCTTTTGTGTGACACCTTATCGAATGCCTTTTGGAAATCGAAATACATCACATCCATCGGTACACCTCTATCCACCATGCTCGTTACATCCTCAAAGAATTCCAGTAAATTAGTTGAACATGATTTCCCCTTCATGAATCCATGTTGCGTCTGCTTGATTGCACTTTTCCTATCTAGATGTCCCGCTGTTTCTTCCTTAATGATAGCTTCAAGCATTTTCCCCACTACAGATGTTAAACTAACCGGCCTATAGTTACCTGCCTTTTGTCTGCCCCCTTTTTTTTTTTAAAAACAGAGGCGTTACATTATCTGCTTTCCAATCCGATGGTACCTCCCCAGAGTCCAGAGAATTTTGGTACATTATTAACGAATGCATCTGCTATAACTTCTGCCATCTCTTTTAATACCCTGGGATGCATTTCATCAGGACCAGGGGACTTGTCTACCTTGAGTCCCATTAGCCTGTCCAGCACTACCCCACTAGTGATAGTGATTGTCTCAAGGTCCTCCCTTCCCACATTCCCGTGACCAGCAATTTTTGGCATGGTTTTGTGTCTTCCACTGTGAAGACCGAAGTAAAATAATTGTTTACGGTCTCAGCCATTTCCACATTTCCCATTATTAAAATCCCCCTTCTCACCTTCTGAGGGAGCAACTTTTACTTTAGTTACTCTTTTCCATTTTATATCGGTAAAAGCTTTTACTATCTGTTTTTATGTTTTGCGCAAGTTTACTTTCGTAATCTATCTTTCCTTTCTTTATTGCTTTCTTAATCATTCTTTGCTGTCGTTTAAAATTTTCCCAATCTTCTAGTTTCCCACTAACCTTGGCCACCTTATACGCATTGGTTTTTAATTTGACACTCTCCTTTACTTTCTTGGTTATGCACAGCTGGTTATCCCTTCTCTTACTGCCCTTTTTTTTCCACTGGAATATATTTTTGATGAGCACTATGAAAGAGCTCCTTAAAAGTCCTCCACCGTTCCTCAATTGTGCCACCGTTTAGTCTGTGTTCCCAGTATACTTTAGCCAACTCTGCCCTCATCCCACTGTAGTCCCCTTTGTTTAAGCATAGTACGCTCGTTTGAGACACTGCTTCCTCACCCTCAATCTGTATTACAAATTCAACCATACTGTGATCACTCATTCCGAGAGGATCTTTTACTAGGAGATCATTTACTATTCCTGTCTCATTACACAGGACCAGATCTAAGATAGCTTGCTCCCTTGTAGGTTCTATAACATACTGTTCTAAGAAGCAATCCCGTATGCATTCTATGAATTCCTCCTCAAGGCTACCCCGTGCAATTTGATTTGATCAATCGATACGTAGGTTAAAATCCCCCATGATTACTGCCGTTCCTTTTTCACATGCCTCCATTATTCCCTTGATTATTGTCCGCCCCACCGTGAAGTTATTATTTGGGGCCTATAAACTACGCCCACCAATGACTTTTTCCCCTTACTATCTCTAATCTCCACCCACAATGATTCAACATTTTGTTCATTAGAGCCAATATCGTCTCTCACAACTGCCCTGATATCATCCTTTATTAACAGAGCTACCCCACCTCCTTTCCCTTCTTGTCTATTTTTCCGAATTGTCAGATACCCCTGTATGTTTAATTCCCAGTCTTGGGCACCTTGCAACCACGTTTCTGTAATGGCCACCAAATCATACCTATTTGTAATGATTGATGCTGTCAACTCATTTACTTTGTTTCAAATGCTGAGTGCATTTAGGCAAAGTGTTTTGCGCTCCCTTGTCGATCGTCTCGGTACAAATGCTGGTGTGGGTGGGTTGGTCAGTTCTTCACTGGGCTGTTGGGCAGCCGGCCTTGCCGGGCTGCTGGGGACGATGAGCTCGGTTTCATGGTCAACTATGATGTCAGTTGCCACTTGTGTGTGTGTTGGAAGGTCGAAGTTGGTGCTGTCCTCTTCGGGTTGTTCGTAGTTGTTGGTGAACGCAATTTGATTTGGTCCAAATGTTTTCTGTGCGTTTGTCCATTGGTCAGTTTGACCTGAAACACCCTACTCCCCTCTTTGGTTGTGACCGTGCCAGCGAGCCATTTGGGACCATGTCCATAATTACGCACAAACACAGAATCATTAATCTCAATATCGCGTGATAAATTTGCGTGGTCATGGTACACACTTTGTTGATGCCGCTTGCCCTCCACGTGATCATGGAGATCAGGGTGGACAAGAGAGAGCCTTGTTTGAAGCGCCCGTTTCATGAGCAGCTCAGCTGGGGGAATCCTGGTGAGTGAGTGGGGTCTGATGCGGTAGCTGAGCAGCACTCAGGACAACCAGGTCTGCAGGAAGCATTCCGACACGCGTTTCAAGGTTTGCTTGATGGTCTGAACTGCCCGTTCTGCCTGGCCGTTGGATGCGGGCTTGAACGGGGCAGATGTAACATGTTTGATCCTGGTGCGGGTCATGAATTCCTTGAATTTAGCACTGATGATGCACGGCCCATTGTCGCTAGGACATCAGGCAAACCGTGCGTGGCAAACATGGCTCGTAGGCTTTCAATAGCGGCCGTGGATGTGCTTAGACATTATTGCACATTCAATCCACTTTGAGCAAGCATCCACGACAATCAAAAACGCTTCGCCTAGGAGTGGGCCCGCATAGTCTACATGGATCCTCAACCATGGCTTGGATGGCCACGACCACAAACCTCTGAGTGCATTGCTCAACTGAGAGCAAGTGTTGCACTGGCGCACGCATGACTAAATCGGAGTCGATGTCAGGCCACCACACGCAAGATCTGGCTATGCCTTTCATCATTACGATGCCTGGTGGGTGTGTGCAGTTCGCAAATACGTGTCTTTGCCCCACAAAAGACAGTCTGCCTGCAGGGACAACTCGTCTTTGGGTCTGTGGAATGGCTTAATCACTTCCTGCATCTCCACTGGGACACTGGGCCAACTTCCATGGAGGACACAGTTTTTTAACCAAGGACAGTAAAGGATCCTGGCTGGTCCAGATCCTGATCTGGCAGTACGTATCGGGGGACTTCTCATTCTCAAATGCCTCCATGACCATGAGCAAGTCCGCTGGCTGTGCCATTTCCACCCCCGTGGTGGTCAATGGTAGCCGACAGAGCATCTGCGCAGTTCTCGGTGCCCGGTCTGTGGCGGATTACATAGTTGTATACCGACAGCGTGAGCGCCCATCTTTGGATGCGGGCAGAGGCATTGGTATTGGTATTAATCCCTTTGCTCTCCGAGAATAGCAATATGAGCGGCTTGTGGTCAGTTTCAAGCTCGAACTTGAGGCCAAATAAGTACTGGTGCATTTTTTTTAAACCATGTAAACGCACGCCAGAGCCTCTTTTTCAACCATGCTGTCGGCCCTTTCAGCCTTGGACAAACTCCTGGATGCATACGCAACCGGTTGCAAAATCCCCGAATCATTAGCCTCTTGTAGGGGGATCAAGGGGTATGGCGAGAAAGCAGGAATGGGGTACTGAAGTTGAATGTTCAGCCATGAACTCATTGAATGGCGGTGCAGGCTAGAAGGGCCGAATGGCCTACTCCACCTATTTTCTATGTTTCTATGTAACACAGCTGCCCCCCGTTTCCAAAGCATCGCAAGTTAACCCTAATCGTTTACATGGATTATATAGGACAGCAGTTTGTTCAAACACAAATTTCTGGCTTTCTTAAAGGCAGCCTCTTGTGAATTCCCCCATACGCAGTCGTCTCCCTTGTGCAGTAATGCATGTAGGAGTTCTAGCAGGGTGCTTAACCCAGGTAGGAAATTATCAAAATAGTTAAGGAGTCCAAGGAACAACCGCAGCTCCGTCATGTTCTGTGGTCGCGGCGCGTTCTTGATGGCCTCCGTCTTGGCGTCAGTGGGTCTGATGCCACCTGCTGCGATTCTTCTTCCTAAGAATTAGACGTCCTGTGCCAGGAAAACAGACTTCGAGCGTTTCAACCTGAGCCTCACGCGATCCAATCGACGAAGAACCTCCTCCAGATTCTTCAAGTGCTCCATGGTGTCCCGACCAGTAACCAATATGTCGTCCTGGAAGACCACTGTGCAAGGAACCGACTTTAGCAGGTTCTCCATGTTCCGCTGGAAGATTGCCGCGGCCGACCGAATACCGAACGGGCACCGTAAACAGACCTTTGTGTGTGTCGATGCAGGTGAGGCCATTCGAAGACTCCTCCAGCTCCTGCGTCATGTAGGCCGAGTTCAAGACCAGCTTGGTGAACGTCTTCCCTTCAGCCAGGGTTGCAAATAGGTCGTCTGCCTTGGGTACCGGGTACTGGTCCTGCAGCAAAAAACAGTTAATCGTTACTTTATAGTCCCCGCAAATTCTAACCGTACTGTCCTCCTCGAGTACCGGGACAATCGGACTTGCCCAGTCGTTGAATTCCACCGGCACACTGATGCCTTCACTTTACAGCCTGTCCAGCTCAATTTCCACTTTTTCACACATCGTGTACGGTACCACCCGAGCCTTGTGGTGGATGGGTCACGTACCGGGAACCAAATGGATCTGCACTTTTGCCCCCGAGAAGCTTTCAATGCCTGGCTCAAATAACGATGCGAACTTGCTTAGAACCTGGGTACATGAGGCAGCGTCGACGGACGAAAGCGCTTGGATATCGTCCCAGTTGCAGCGGATTTTGCCCAGCCAGCTTCTGCCAAACAACGTGGGGACATCCCCTGGCACAATCCACAGTGGGAGTTCATGTACTGCTCCATCATAGGAGACTTTGACTTGTGCACTGCCAATTACAGGGATTAGTTCTTTGGTGCAAGTCCTTAATTTAGTGTGAATGGGGCTGAGCTTGGGCCTGTGTGCTTTCTTTCCCTACAGTCTGTCGAAGGTCTTTTTACTCATTATGGACTGACTTGCCCCCGTGTCCATAATGCTGTTTAGTTCAACTTTCAACATTATTGGTGGGCATTTCGTCGTGAACGTGTGCACCCCGTACACTTCTGCCTCCTCCATACGAGTTTCCAACTCAGTCTGATCCACTGTGGATCTATCTTTCTCTTCACGTGGTGGTTTCTAGGCTTTGCAGCTCGCCTGCACATTCGTTGGAGGTGTCCCATTGTTCTGCAACCATTGCACACATAGTGCTTAAAGCGGCATTGATGGGGCCGATGATCACCTCCGCAGCACCAACTGCCTCGCATTGACTGATGGCGGACTCTGGGTCAATTGAGGTCGGGCCACAGCAGCCGGCGTGTAGGTTCTGCCATGTACATTTCTGCTCAAAACCAACGTTACTTTATGCACAGTACTGGCCGAAACTTTTGTTCTGCGAAATCTATTTGGTATTGTCGCTGGTGGACATAAATGCCTGGGCTGTCGTTATGGCTTTACTCAAATTCGGAGTTTCTACAGTCAACAGTTTGCAAAGGATCATCTCATGTCCGATGCCCAGTACAAAAAGTCTCTGAGCATTTGTTCTAGGAATCCCTCGAACTCACAATGTCCTGTGAGGCGCCTTAGTTCGGCGACGTAGCTCGCCACTTCCTGGCCCTCCGATCGTTGACACGTGTAGAACCTACATCTTGCCATCAAAACACTTTCCTTACGATTTAGGTGCTCCCGGACCAGCGTACACAATTCTTCGTAGGATTTCTATGTTGGTTTTGCCGGGGCCAGGAGATTCTTCATGAGGCCATAGGTTGTTGCCCCACAGACCGTTAGGAGGATCGTCCTTTGTTTGGTGGTGTCCTCGTCCCCTTTCAGCTCGTTGACCACAAAATATTGGTCGAGTTTCTCCACAAAGGCCTTCCAATCGTCCACTTCTGGAGAACTTCTCCAGGATGCCGACTGTTCTTTGCATTTTCGCGCGTTTCTCGTTACCTCGTCACCAATTGTTATACTCATAATAAATGGTGAGACTGAGTACTGTGTGTAATGAGCAAGTGTGACCTTAGCTCCTTTATTAAGGTTCCAGAGTGCAGGTAATATACTGTGCTCCCAAGGGATGCTAGGATACCTTGGGACTCCAACAGGTGGGCCCTCTGGTGGATAGGTGTAATGCAAGTTACAAAGGGTTAAATACATAATAAAAGCAAGTTCCCCTTTTAAAGGGGCACAACTAACGTGTCCTAACTCACACCAAGTCCCATTTACCCATCATCCCTGTGCTCAGTGACCTACAATGGCTCCTGGTTAAGCAATGCCTCAATTTTAAAATTCTCATCCTTGTTTTCAAAACCCTCCATGGACTTGCCCCTCCCTATCTCTAATCTTCTCCAGCCCCACAACCGAGATATATGCGCCCCTCTAATTCTGCCCTCGAGCATCCCTGGTTTTTAATTGCTCAACCATTGGTGTCTGTGCCTTCAGCTGCCGCGCCCCTTAGCTCTGGAATTCCCTCCCTAAATACTCTTTCTTCCTTTATGATGCTCCTGAAAACCTACCCCTTTGACCAAGTTTTTTGTCATCTGCTCTAATTTCTCCTTATGTGGCTTGGTATCAAGTTGTTTGTCTTATAATACTCGTGAAGCGCCTTGGGATGCGTTACTATGTTAAAGGCGCTATATAAATACAAGTTGTTGTTGCAAACCAAAAATCATTTAAAAAAACAAAGGAAACTTTTCAAATGACATTTTTCCATCCATGTTGATAACACACTCCAGTCCCCATGGTGCCCACCGGTCGCAGAAGGCCTCAAGTGTAGCGGCTGACACCCTGTGCTCCTTCTCGAGGGCCAGGTTTAACTTTCTAATACCTAGATAGACTAAGATTTTCCCTCATATGCTTGACTTGCTTCAAAACAAAGCAAGCAGGTAAATAAGATTGCAATTATAACTTAAGCAGTTCAAAGAGTCCAACCATCCTCCTGCAGCTGATTTGATTCTAGAGAACTGCTGGCTTAATGAAACGCGCAGCCCCTTTTTTTTTTAAAAAGGGAGAAATCTGATTCATCCCCTAAAATACTCAGAATAAAAATACAACAGACAAAAATCAATTTTTGACACTGTGCCCAGTGATTTTGAAATAACCATTACATTTTACACGGTAATTCAAGCCCTTGAACAAAATTGATAGTCAGACTGCAACTGTAGTTGTACATAGTTCTTTTTGACACAAAGTATACTGTAAGGACGTAGGCAGAAATTTTAAATCGTGCATTCTGCTGACCACCCATCCTGCTGCCCCTGGTGTGCACATTTCTAAGGGGTTCTGGGGAGGGATTGGGGTGCTGGATGGAAAGGTACATTCTCCCAATATTCTGAATTTTTACTTTTAAAAACATTTTTAAACAAGCCATCACTTCAGTTGTACAAATTAGAATTAAAAAGTGATAATTAGTTTTATTCATGTTCAATAGAACAATCTTCACTTTTCCAATAGCCACTTGAAAAATCATTTCGAAATACTCCTCTTCCCCACAAGCACACTCTAGTCCTAACCACCCTCATGGTCCACAGAGACATGGTTCACAAAGGCACTATGCACCCTACCTCAGTTCAAGGAGATTAAATCTGCCTATAATCATTCAGGAACATTGGAACACGAGTAGGCCTTTATAAAACATTGGTTCGGCCTCAACTGGACTATTGTGTACATTTCTGGGCACTGCACTTTAGGAAGGATGTGAAGGTCTTCAAGAGGGTGCAGCAAAGATTTACAAAAATGGTTCCTGGGATGAGGGACTTCAATTACGTGGAGAAGCTGGAATTGTTCTCCTTAGAGCAGAGAAGGTTGAGGAGAGTTGAGAGGAGATTTGATAGTGGTGTTCAAAATCATGAGGGGTGTAGACAAAGCAGACAGAGAGAAACTGTTCCAATTGACAGAAGGGTCAAGAACCAGAGGGCACAGATTTAAGGTGATTGGCAGAAGAACCAAAGGCAACACGAGGGAAAACCTTTTTATGCAGCGAGTGGTTAGGATCTGGAATTTACTGTCTGAAAGGGTGGCGGAGTCAGATTCAGTTGTGGCTTTCAAAAGGGAATTGGATAAGTACCCGAAGAAAAAAAATTGCAGGGCTAGAAGGAGTGGGAAGAGCTGAAGTGCTCTTGCAGAGAGCCGGCACAGGCTGAATCGCCTGCTTTTGTGCTGTAACCATTCTATGATTATACTTCCAGAATTGGCAACATCATCAATACAGATGCTTACATAACCATGCCTAGTATGTTTTATTTTGCAAGCTGCTGAGTATTAAAGTTGAAAGACCAAGAAATATGAATGATGGATAGGAAGAAAGTAGTACATGAAGGTTTCCGACACAAAATGATGCACAACAAGAGCAGTCTTGCGAGATAAAATCTCTGAACAACAAGCAGTGCTATAAATCCTGTTCCAGTGACAAATAGGTTTCTGCAGGTGGTCTTGCTGCCCTAATCTGGATCTAATAGAAAGCTTTTGTTAATTGCAGGGAAGATAGACTATGAAAGTAAACTAGCATGAAATATAAAAACAGATAGCAAGAGTTTCTATGGGCCCAAGTTTCGGCCTCAGTTGCTCCTGATTTTTTGGAGCAACTGGTGTAGAACGGAGTATCTTAGAAATTCAAATTCTCGGCATTTAGTTTGCTCCAGTTCGAGTCAGTTAGAACAGTTTCACTTTGGACAGAATTTTTTTTTCAAAAGGGGGCGTGTCCGGCCACTTTTGCCTGTTTTCAAAGTTTTGGCAGTGAAAACTTACTCCAAACTAACATAGAATGGATTTTTGTACGCTCGAAAAAACCTTGTCTACACTTTAGAAAATCAGGCGTAGGTTACAAATCAGGCGTAGGGAATGGGGGGGGTTTAAAGGGAAGTTTACAAACATTAAACACTTCAGTTTTACAAATAAAGAGCCATCATCAATAATAAATGATAAAAACATCAATAAATCAATCAAAAAAATTAATAAGAAATAATTTTTTTTAAATCAATAAATAAAACATTTTCTACTTACCGACTGCAGCACCGGGAGCCCTCCAACAGCGTGCTGGGATGCCCCCCCCCCCCAGTGTGTCTCTATCTCTCTGTCTGTCTGTGTCTGTGTTTCTGACAGCAAGGGGAGGGGGAGCAGGAGAAGGGGAAGGGGGGGGGGGAGAGGAGAAGGGGAAGGGGGGAAGGAGAAGGGGAAGGGGGGGGGAAGGAGAAGGGGAAGGGGGGGGGGAGGAAGGAGAAGGGGAAGGGGGGGGGAGGAGAAGGGGAAGGGGGGGGAGGAGAAGGGGAAGGGGGGGGAGGAGAAGGGGAAGGGGGGGGAGAGGAGAAGGGGAAGGGGGGGAGAGGAGAAGGGGAAGGGGGGGAGAGGAGAAGGGGAAGGGGGGGGAGGAGAAGGGGAAGGGGGGGGAGGAGAAGGGGAAGGGGGGGAGAGGAGAAGGGGAAGGGGGGAGAGGAGAAGGGGAGGGGGGAGGAGAAGGGGAAGGGGGGAAGAAAAGGGGAAGGGGGGAGGAAAAGGGGAAGGGGGGAGGAGAAGGGGAAGGGGGGAGGAGAAGGGGAAGGGGGGAGGAGAAGGGGAAGGGGGGGAGGAGAAGGGGAAGGGGGGGAGGAGAAGGGGAAGGGGGGGAGGAGAAGGGGAAGGGGGGGGGAGGAGAAGGGGAAGGGGGGGGAGGAGAAGGGGAAGGGGGGGGGAGGAGAAGGGGAAGGGGGGGGGAGGAGAAGGGGAAGGGGGAGAGGAGAAGGGGAAGGGGGGGAGGAGAAGGGGAAGGGGGGGAGGAGAAGGGGAAGGGGGGGAGGAGAAGGGGAAGGGGGGGAGGAGAAGGGGAAGGGGGGGAGGAGAAGGGGAAGGGGGGGAGGAGAAGGGGAAGGGGGGGAGGAGAAGGGGAAGGGGGGGAGGAGAAGGGGAAGGGGGGAGGAGAAGGGGAAGGGGGGGAGGGAGGAGAAGGGGAAGGGGGGGAGGAGAAGGGAAGGGGGGAGGAGAAGGGGAAGGGGGGAGGAGAAGGGGAAGGGGGGAGGAGAAGGGGAAGGGGGGGAGGAGAAGGGGAAGGGGGGAGGAGAAGGGGAAGGGGGGGAGGAGAAGGGGAAGGGGGGGAGGAGAAGGGGAAGGGGGGGGAGGAGAAGGGGAAGGGGGGGGAGGAGAAGGGGAAGGGGGGGGAGGAGAAGGGGAAGGGGGGGGAGGAGAAGGGGAAGGGGGGGAGGAGAAGGGGAAGGGGGGAGGAGAAGGGGAAGGGGGGGAGGAGAAGGGGAAGGGGGGAGGAGAAGGGGAAGGGGGGGAGGAGAAGGGGAAGGGGGGGGGAGGAGAAGGGAAGGGGGGGGGGAGGAGAAGGGAAGGGGGGGAGGAGAAGGGGAAGGGGAAGGGGAGATGGGGGGAGAGAAGGAGGCTGACCGGGCCGGGACCAAGACTTTGGGCAGGGCCCGCCCCCGCACCAGATTTCAGTTCGGTGATGGGTCGGGACGGGTGCGGCGTCGGGAGCGCAGGAGGGAGGTCGGTCGGTCGGGGGGGTGGGGGGGGGGGGGGGGGGGGTGGAGGGAAAGAGGGAAAGGGAGGTCAGGTCGGGTGGGGGGTGGGGAGCGCGGGTCCGGTCCGGTCCGGGGGCGGGAGTCGGGTCGAGGTCGGGTCCAGGGGCAGGGTTGAAGCGGGAGTCGAGTCGGGTCGGGAGGAAGCAGGAGCTGGGCGTGGGAGGCAGCCTTATGCACGCAGCCCCAATGAGGCCATTCTGCCAGGGCTAGGGGCTGCGTGCTTCGGGCCCCTCCCACACAGTTTTGGGCCCCTGGAGCTACTGCACATGTACGCCAACTGTAGCGCGCATGTGCAGAGGTCCCGGCACTGTTTTCAGCGCAGGGATCTAGCTCCGCCCCTTACAGCTCGTGCTGCTCCGCACCCGACTCCAGAGGACCAGCAGGAAGCCGGAGAATCTGTAAGTTTTTTTTAGGCGCACTTTGTGGCGCGAAAAACGGGGCGTCCAGG